>NW_007728902.1:61854-72727 GCF_000696425.1 Galeopterus variegatus
GAGGAGTTAAATATGTCCTTGTCAAAGACTACAGCCAATGGCTGGGAATTCCTGATTCCACTTTAAAAATCTCATGAATGCTTTTCTCTTTGTTTTAAAACTATTTTAAGGGAGCAAATCTTAAGATGAAAATTGTGCGTTCGCATGATTATATTCTGCTTATTTGTATCTTTTTCATCATTGACTGAACGTGCTTCCTTTCCCAGTGCCTTTTCCCGTCTGCTTTTCTGCTGCCCTTATTCTCTCTACCAGCATTGCCTTTTCTCACCAGTGCCCTCCAGTGAAAATGAGCCTTTATGTTTCACTCCAAACGACCACTCTGTCCTGTGCCCTCTAGAGGCTTTCTCCACGTTCTCTGTGTTGACCTTTTCTTTACTTCAGCAATTCTGCAAACCCTCGACAGAATTCTCGGGAAACTCTGTTTGAGGTCACTATCTGCTAACTAATGTCTCCTCTCTTCTGCCATGTAAGGCATTCATTTTATGGGCATCTTCATAAGCTCCTGATCATTTTGGCAATAAGAAGCTACTCCCTATTCTCTAAACTACACGTTTCCTTTTTACAGAAAGAAAAAAATGTTTATGGGATATTGGATAGATGCATGCTTTGCTTTTCTGACTCTAACTGTATTTACCACTTGGTTGTTTATTGGAAAACATTTGAGTGCCTACTATGTGCCAGGCACCATTGTTGATATAGAATAAATACTGGAGAAGTTACCATTCCTGGCTGCTGGAAGCCTCTGGTGCAGTTGGTGCTATAAATATAGAAGCAAATGTAATATAGTAATATTTCCTAGTAGAATTAGAAGAAAGTCCTCTGAGAACACCAAAATTGCCTTCAGTTGGGACTGGAGATGAGGGAGCACCACAGGAGGAGTGGGGGGTCTTACAGTCATCCCATGAAATGTTTGAGCAGGATTTCGAGAGAAGAACAGGAGTTCTCCAGACAGGACACACAGGTAGAGGGAGCATAAGAGGAAGAAACAAGTGGGAAGTCAAGGAGGCCACAGCATGAGAAGCTATAGTTGGCCATATTAGAGACTGTGGTTTGGGATGTGGGGGGACATGAGGGTGGAAATGTATACCGGGACCAGAGACCAAAGTTCCTTATATGTGATGCTGCTGGATTCCCATTTATTCTGTAGGTGAGAAGATATTGAATCCTTCAGAGTCTGAATTGGCTTCAGGCAGAGGAGCAGATTGAAGGGCTCTTGGAGAAATGAGATTCCTGGGACAGGGAAATGGCATGAGTAGTTTAGGTGAGAGACTGGAGGCCGGTGGAGGTGGAGATGAGAGCACAAACTCATAAGAACAGGTATTCAAGGTCAAGGGTTTGGATCCCCACACCAGCAAACTACCAAAGGAAAAAAAAAAAACAGAGCAGGCATTCAACCAAGTCCTGTGGAGCACCCATCAGCCAGACACTGCAGTTAAGGGAGGCAGAGTGGCAGGGTCTGGGGACTGATTACGTCTATGGAGGAAGGGGCAGAAAGGAGTTAAGGATCTCGGAGGAGGTTTTGACTTGTGGCACATGTTGGTGCATTAACCAAGGTGTGAGTCCAGGAGAAGGAAAGGGATGGATGGTGGTGAGTGGGGGCTTAATCCAGTTTTAAACATAAGGGAATGTGAGTTTCCTAAAAGTCATCGGAGTGGATACTGAACTCAAGAGAGAAGATAGTGCTGGAAGGAAAAGGGAAGAGGGAATTTGTTTTATTGTAGATGCTGAGCCCTGTGCTGGGTGCCTCAGGCTGCCGTGGGGCCCAGTGGAAAGAGATCTCAATGATTTAGTACAGGTATTGACATTCTGGGTTCTGGTAGCTTACTGCAGATTCCTCTTGATTTGCAAAAGTCACACTGGGTCCTCTGGTTATGCAGAAGAAATTCAAGAATTACTCTGTGATTCTTGGGGAAAAATGTAAAGTCCTTATAAACACAAACGCAGATGCCGTAACATGAGATGTTAAGTGGTTTATTTAATCATGTAAATCGGTCATTTCCATGGCTGAAGAGTTAGAGGCAAGTTTTCCACAAATTCCAATTTGGGTCTTTGGTATTTCCCACATGGCAAATTCATGATTGACAATTATGGGCTTTGGAGGACAAATGAGCCCACAGCCTGTAGACAGAATGGGGGTGGCGGGGGTGCTCCTGAAAGAACTGGGTAAAATGAGGAAGACCCAACCCTTGCTTTCAGTGAACATCTGGTACCAACAGATGCAAAAATAAAGTCCAAAGAGACCTGGTGATTTTAGTGAAGGAGACATAGATTTGAGCACGGCATGTGGAAACCGCACTGGGAGACCCAACTCAGTAACAGTTAGGAAAAGGCAGGGGTGGGGTGCAGGGCAGGCGACTGCAGAGGGAGCCGGTGCTGGCCTGACTCTTTGATGGTGAGCAGTAGTTGGCTGGTCACCGGGTGTGGACAGCACTGCAGGGAGAGAAGCCAGGGCAGGAGGGGCACAGGGTACAGGGCGAGACAGCCAGGCTCGTGGGAAGAGCTTCACACACGCAGTGTCCTGGAGTCCAGGGTGTTCGGGGGTGGCTGGGAAGAGCCGGTGCAGGAGCAGCAAGAAGGAGCCTGGAGTGGGGGTGGATTGAAGAGCCTGAGCCACCCCCATGGTGATGCTAGCCGGTGAGCCATCCTGTGATTTTAAGAGGGGGCCAATATGCCACCACAACAGTTGTGTGGAGGCAGGTTGGAAAACGGCCTGGAGAAGGGGGACTTAGGTGGCTCTCACAGTAGGTCAGGGAAGAAGTGGTGAAGGCCTGAGTCAGGTCAGGGGTCAGGGCTGGAGAGGAGGGCAGATCAACATGTATGTTAGGGCAGTCAGCTGAGACTTTAGTTCTATAGATCAAGGTGGGGAATAAAAAAATACGTGGACGTAGGAGGTAGGAAAGGGGACGCTAAATTTGAGGTCCGTTTGGACATCTAGAGAGACGTCTAGGCTAGAAACAGGTTCAGGATCCACACTGCAGGTGGCGGTGATGGCAGGGAGGGTGGTGGCCAGCCTTCCGAGTGCGTCCTCCATGCCCGGCCCCGCACTGACCGTTCCCTCCGGTGCTCATCAGCTCCTCCCGGGCTCTACTCTCTGTAGCCCCCGTCGCTGCCATGTGTTAGGTGCCTCGTCTGCACATTTGTTCAGTGTCTGTCTCTCACCATCATAATAGTGCTGCGGGGACAAGGACTTCTAATGTGTTTGTCCCTGCACGGTACATAGGAGGTACTGAAATTTTGGGGTGAATGAGAGAATCTTTGTGATAAGTATAGCTCATAGGAATGTTTGTCCCATTGTGTGGGTATGAAGACTGAGGCTTGAGGCGTCACACCCGGGTCACATGCCGACCTGGGTCTCCATGATTCAGAAGCGAGGCCCCTAACCGTTCTCTAGACCAATGTGAGCACAACTGACTTTTTAAACCACGGAAGGTGTTGATCCAGTTTCCTAGGAAGACTGTAGAGGAAAAAAGAAGGTCCAAGAGGGAACCTAGGTAGCCCCAACCGTTGTGGAAGGAAGGAGAATCGTCAAAGGAGACTGAAGAGCAATACCAGAAATACCAGAAAGGAACTGTGTTCTAGAAACGGGAGAAGAGCCTGCCTGGGTCAGGAGTGCCGGCAGTCGCGGGCTCGCCTCCCGTTTCAGGCAAGGAGTTCTCTGGAAGCTGTCTGTTAATTGGGTGTCTCCACGGCAGGACTGTGGCCTTGAGGGGCCAGTGTGACAGAGCCAGCCACGGGTGAGGACCACGGGGCGGGGGAGGGGACAGCCCAGGGGTGGACAACAGTGCTGACCAGTCATCATGAGGGAAAGGAGGAAAACAGGACAGCGACTAGTAACAATGAGCTGCAGAAAGGTTTCTTTCTTTATTGAAATGGGAGAGGATCCAACTCTGGCTTGAGTTTGATGCAGAAGAAAAGTGCGTGTGTACATGGGGTGTGTTCGTGCACGTGTGTGTGTTTAATGAGCGAACGAGTCAATAAGACCTAATAACAGCTGTACACCTGCTTCATATGTCGCAGAATGCAAAAAGACATAAAGTTACTGCGCTCTGCTCTGCTTAATCTTGGGAAGAGAGTGCCTTCAAAATCCCCACCTAATGCTGCATGAGCTGAAGGATCTCGCTGTGATGAAGACCCTGGTCACTCCTCCTGTCACAGGGAGCTGTGTGTTCTGCCCAATGCCAGTGTTCATAGAGAGGTGACAGGGAGAGGCGTCATTTCTGTCTGCAGGTGTCATGCACCTGGAGGAGAGCTGAGAGGCACCGCCTGTCCAGTGGGAGAGTGTGGACATGGTGCTGTGCCCCACTCCCAGGGTGGCTTGCTTGTGCACAGGACTGGCTGCACACCTCACAGTGCCCTGTGCAAATGAAATTGAGGGCCCTCGTTCACCTATGGTGATGAACTTCAAGTTGGTGACAGCACAGTTGCAGACAGACCGGCCTTCTAGGCACAGGGTCCCAGTGTGAGCCTGGGAGTGGACCTCGCTGCAGACCAGGCTGCCTAAGGTCCTCGGCTTGATGGCCACTTCCCTCAGTGCATGCGGTGTCTTTGCAAACCTGGCCATGACTGAGTTTCTTCTATACAAAGAAAGCAGTTCTTTCCTCAGACTGGCACCACGTGCTCCTGTAGTCCACCTGCCCCTCCAGCAGGCCCCTACTCTCTCCGTGGACTCCTCAGCCCGCCTCCCAGGTCCCATCTGCAGCCTGCTTTCTCCTCACTTGCAACTGTGTAGGCAGTACTGGGAACGCACTTACTTCCAACCCTCGGAACCACGGCAGGAAATTTCCCTGGCTTACGTATTTGGTGAGTTTCTATGGCTATAATTTATATTTGATATCATATCCTCCCATGGGTGTCCATTACATTTTCAAAGAATTTCCCACAGGTGACTGCAGAGCATTCCGAATACTTGAAAGAATCAAGCCACAATCATTCACAAGTGGGGGAAAACACAGCTCTACAAACTTTTATTTAAAAACCATTGGAATGGATGGGAAACAACTTGACAGTGTTTATCCCACTTAGTGTGACTACACTTTTACCGCAGAAAACTCACTGTGTTCACGTGCTTCCCCAGCGCGCAGGGTATTCACAGCACATGGTGTGACCAGCTGCCTTTCTCAGAACACAGCGACCCTCGAGTATGACCCACACGGGTTCAAGAATGGTGACATGTCTTCATACTCACCTTGGGAAGCAATTGGCAATAGGTAATGCGTGATCTATTGTCATTTGATTTGTATACAGACCCTCTAGGAATGTGATCGAATGGATATTTAAGCCACCTGCTCCTTTAAGGCCCAAACACATAGTTATAAAATTCCCAGATATTGCAATAGGTAATGCGTGATCTATTGTCATTTGATTTGTATACAGACCCTCTAGGAATGTGATCGAACGGATATTTAAGCCACCTGCTCCTTTAAGGCCCAAACACATAGTTATAAAATTCCCAGATATTTCCATTTTGGAGGGAATATTTGATGACTGTGTGAAATTTTTATATTTAAGTCTTAAATCTTTAGCAACCATTCCTTATAAATATATTAGAGTTTTATGGAGTTTGTAATCCTATATATAAATACTATAGTAAAGATATGACTGTTTTTAAAAACATGACATTTCTGCGATCAATAAACATTTCTAACTATATTGGAAACAAACAATAAAAACCTCAAACATATTTAATCAATACGATGAATTATTCAGGGACCAATATAGGTATTTTATTTTCTATGGGAAGCTTCATCTATGTGCCTAATGGGCACTTACAGTTTTGTAGTTAGTAAGTAAAGACTAACGCAAACCATAAACTGTGCCGACATATCAATCTCAGCCAAGGGAGGTTGATTTGGGCTCCTTTCTGTATTTAACAGAGAAGCGCAGGAAGAAAGAAGATGTGCTGGGCTTGACTTGAGAGTTCACTGTTGGTCCAAAGGGGAAAGTTCAGTTACTGTGTTGTGCTGCTCCTCGTCCTCCTACGCGCCCCCTCCTCCTCCTTGTCTTCCTCCTCCTCCTAGTCCCCCTCCTCCTCCCCCTCCTCCTCCTCCTAGTCCTCCTCCTCCTCCTGCTCTTCGTCCTCTTCCTCTTCGTCCTCCTCCTCTTCGTCCTCCTCCTCTNATACGATGAATTATTCAGGGACCAATATAGGTATTTTATTTTCTATGGGAAGCTTCATCTATGTGCCTAATGGGCACTTACAGTTTTGTAGTTAGTAAGTAAAGACTAACGCAAACCATAAACTGTGCCGACATATCAATCTCGGCCAAGGGAGGTTGATTTGGGCTCCTTTCTGTATTTAACAGAGAAGCGCAGGAAGAAAGAAGATGTGCTGGGCTTGACTTGAGAGTTCACTGTTGGTCCAAAGGGGAAAGTTCAGTTACTGTGTTGTGCTGCTCCTCGTCCTCCTACGCGCCCCCTCCTCCTCCTTGTCTTCCTCCTCCTCCTAGTCCCCCTCCTCCTCCCCCTCCTCCTCCTCCTAGTCCTCCTCATCCTCGTCCTCCTCCTCCTCCTCATCCTCCTCCTCCTCCTAGTCCTCCTCCTCCTCCTGCTCTTCGTCCTCTTCCTCTTCGTCCTCCTCCTCTTCGTCCTCCTCCTCCTCCTTGTCCTTCTCGTCCTCCTCGTCCTCATCCTCCTCGTCCTCCTCATCCTCGTCCTCCTCCTCTTCCTCCTCCTCTTCATGCTCCTCGTACTCCTCCTCCTCCTCATCCTCCTCATCCACGTACTCCTCCTCCTCTTCATCATCCTCCTCTTCCTCCTCCTCCTCGTCCTCCTCTTCGTCCTCCTCCTCTTCATCATCCTCCTCCTCCTCGTCCTTCTCGTCCTCCTCGTCCTCCTCCTCTTCCTCCTCATCCTTGTCCTCCTCGTACTCCTCCTCCTCCTCATCCTCCTCATCCTTGTCCTCCTCATCCACGTCCTCCTCCTCCTCTTCATCCTCCTCCTCTTCCTCCTCCTCTTCATCCTCCTCCTCTTCATCCTCCTCCTCATCCTCTTCCTGCTCATCCTCCTCCTCTTCGTCCTTCTCCTCCTCATCCTCCTCCTCATCCTCCTCCTCCTCGTCATCCTCCTCCTCATTCTAGTCCCCGTCCTCCTCCTCCACCTCCTCCTCCTCCTCATGCTCCTCCTCCTCCTTGTCCTCCTCCTCCTCTTCATCGTCTTCCTCCTCCGCTTTGTCCTCCTCCTCCTCCTCGTCCTCCTCCTCCTCGTCCTCCTCTTCATCCTCCTCCTCTTCATCGTCCTCCTCGTCCTCCTCGTCCTCCTCCTCCTCCTCATCCTCCTCCTCCTCGTCCTCCTCCTCCTCATCCTCCTCCTCTTCATCGTCCTCCTTGTCCTGCTCATCCTCCTCGTCCTGCTCATCCTCCTCGTCCTCCTCATCCTGCTAGTTTTTCTCTTTTTCTTCTCCTCTTCCTCTGTAGTGCTGTGCCATTTGTCCACTGTTCATGTTTTTTCTTTTGACTTATTATGACTTTTTTTTATTGGCACTAAGCAATTTTCGGGTTTCATGAAACATACACTTAATGTCTTTGAGGTTAATGATTATTATCTTAGCAACAGAATTAAAGACAGTGAGAGCTACATGAGACACAGGCTGGTTCTACTGGGCAACCTAAGAAGTCCACTATTTGGTAGAGCCATTGAGGTTTAACACAATGAGCTTCTTCAGAAATCCAGTAGCCGTAATAATAAACACTACTAGAAATGAGTAAGATTTAAAAACCTATCTGCAGTTACGTTTTGGTAAATTTCAATTTGCAGAGAATGTTCACAACTCATCAGAGAGGCTGAGGCTGGGAGGCTGGAGGAGAAACTTTGCAGAGGACTCCTCAATAATTTGGCATTCCTTATAATTTGGTGAGGTGAGTTACAGGTGAATTTTCTTTTCAACTAGACAGAGGCATGGAGACATTTAATAATATACCTATTACAGAAATGCAGTCAGTGGCAGAGCCAGAATTAAAGCTGAGGGCATCTGAGGACCCCATGTCTGTATCACCCATTTAGCCACATAGAGGGTGAATTGAGTCACCAGTGAATATTCTGGGGGAGGGGGCCTAAAATAATTTCTTCTGACTGTGCTACATCTTATCTTGCCACACTGTGGGTGACAGAACCTGTCTTCATTTCTTGTGCCCAACCACAAGCCCTTGTGTAGGAGAAGTGAGGAAAGTGGAGTCTGTGGTGTGATTTTGACTGTCATGTGGGAAGGAGATGGAAACGTCTCCCTCCTCATGGACTGGGGATGAGCGCACGCAGGCCTGTGAGGACGGATGCAGGGTGCCACTCACTTCCCTGCCTGGTGGCCGAGAGCACACCTCCTACTTCCTTGGCCACAAGCACACATTTTTAATAAGACATCAGTTGAGCAGCAGAATATTAGATATGAGTTTCAGCTGCATTCTGTTTCCCCTGAGCACTACCCCCTCATGGTTAAAAAAAACTATCACCACCTTTGGGTTCACAAGGTAGCTTTCCTGATAGGCAGCCTCCAAATTTTACATAAAAATCCTGATGAAGAGGTGACCTGCTTCGCCAGCTTGTGGTGCAAGGCAAGCTCTTTTTTCTCCTGGTGTGCAAATCATATTGACCCCTAGCCTGTGGCCTGCTGACCACGAGAAGGCGCTCCCTCTGTGGGTACCCACCAAACGCTTTCTCATCAGAAGGGGGTTGGTAGTAGTCAACGACCCTTTACACAGGGGAAACTGGAGAATTTGGCCATTTCCCCTGAGGGAGACCCTTTCTCTAGCACAATTACCACTGCATGGCACTGCCGCTGAGACAGGAAGTTGCACATTCTGGGACAAGGCCAGCAGCCTCCAGACACTGAAGTGCACCTGACTTACGTCGGAATCTGGGCTGTGGAGGAAACTGCTTCTCCTCCTGGGCTCATTCTCATCCATGGCTGTTTCCCACCAAACCAAGCCCAAATTCCGAGATGTAATTCTATCACTACATGAACACACAGACATTTCCTAGGGTGCGCCGTGGTGCCTGGGCACTGGCCCAGGAGGGCCACAGACCCTGCTTTGCCAGAAGCAGCTCTTCCAGTCAACAACACAGGCCCTGATGTGGAGCGTGAATCCAGCTCTCCCTTGTCTTGGCTGTCGGCCTCATCCAGGGTGACACCAGGCTTCAGATACCCTCTACTGACGTAGGACTCAGAGCTCTGATTCCCGTCCTTCTGAATGGCCACTTGGCCCATATATGACTCTGTTGGTACTCATGGGTGCCCAGGAGGGCAGTGGCCAGATTCCTCCCCTGTGGGGGCTCCTCCACAACTGCCACAGCGACAGGAAGGCCTAGAGCTTCTCTCCTGCCTTACAGTGTCTGCCTGTGTTTCCTGAGAACAAAATAAGGGGTGTGCTATTCTGCTAAAACTAGAAGTGACTAGAGCTGTTTGATGTCAGTTTTCTAAAAAATAAATAAATAAAAAGACTCACCCCGGCAAACGATCCTGCTGTGAGCTACGTAGCCATCCCAGTAGAAGCCTTGTTGAACAAGAAGGCAGAGATGACTTCTGATAAAAGTGACGTTTCATGGATGAAAAAGTAACTACCAACATAGATGTTCCGACTTTGTTGGGGACCAAGAGAAACTCCATAGAGCTGGCAAACTTGAGTGCTGCCTGAGGAAAACTCTACCTTAATCATACAGAGCCCAAAGGACACCTAAATGCTAGACGATGAGGAGTGGAAGAAGAACGTGACCTACCAGGACCCCGTGGGCCAGCACCAGGAACATTCCACACGCCCTCCCTGTGGACAGAGTTAAGGCTGAGTGGCTTGCACCCCATTCCAGATCAGGTCGGGCAGAATCACATCTAGCATAAGGCTACATTCTGAGATCAGCAGATGAGGTGAGCATTAGGTACTAAATTATCTTGAAACCATCCCACAGTTCACTCACAGGTTCAGTGGCTGCTTTGTGGGTATGACCTCAGAAGATCCTCAGACTCACACCTGTTTCCCCTCTTCTTGGGCATGTGCATTAACCCTCCGCCTTCAAGTGCGTATACTTTGAATCACATGAGCTAAACGTACACATGATGTGACTGCACTGTAAGGGGAAGTGGAGACACGCATATGTGAAAGTCTTGAGAAAAGTAATACCACACAAGGCAAAGGCAATGTTCACCAGGAAGTGCAAAGGAAAACCATACGTCTAAAAATAATTTTGGTATTGAAACAGGGGAAAAAAAATTTTTTTGGTGTTCCCAATAAGCTGCCAGTGAGACACAAAGCCAAAAAATTAAGACAGCTAAAGAAGAGATTGACACAATCCTTGAAATACTTTATAAAGTGTTTATAAACTTTCCAAACACTTTTTAAAATGTTTCTCAGCCTGGCTTCCAGGCACCACACTAGTTCTGTTGTGCCGTCCAGAACTGGTCAGTCTCCTCTGTCCTTCCTCCTCATCTTCGCAGCCTCTAAATGTTGGGATCCCACTGGGCTTGGTCTTTGGATCTCTTCTTTCCCATGTGTACACTCACACGCTTGGCGGTCACTTCTATTCCCCTGGCTTTAAGTTCCATAAACACCCTGCGAGCTTTGTATTTATTGCTCCAGACCCACGTATCCAATTTCCTACCTAACTTTCCACTTTGGTGAGTAAGCATCTTAGGCAAACATCTTTAGACAAAACCGAGCTTCTGATTCCCTATTTCCATCATATCTGCTCTTCCTCTAGCATATTCCATCCCTGTCAATGGTACCACCATCCCCCAATTGCTCAGATAAAAACTCTGGAGTCATTCTTCACCCTGTCTTTCTCTCCCGCACCATGTCTACTCCATCAGCAATCCTGTTGTCTAGAAACTCAAAATATATGCACAATCCGGGGCCTTTGCATTGTCTCTCCTGACACCGCCCTGGTCCTGGCC
>NW_007728902.1:73192-74898 GCF_000696425.1 Galeopterus variegatus
AAATATATGCACAATCCGGGGCCTTTGCATTGTCTCTCCTGACACCGCCCTGGTCCTGGCCACTGGCATCTCTTGCCCAAACTACTGCCATCCCTCTCTAACTGCTTTCTCTGCTTCTGCACCTGCCTCCCACAGGCCATCCTTTTCACAGAGATGCCTTTGAAAGGTATAAATCAGATCACATGTCTCCCTTGTTCAGAAGTTTCAGGTGGTTTTCCATTGTGGTTAGCAGGAAATCTCATCTCTTTATGGCCTTCAAAACCCTCTTTAATGTGGCCCCTGCCTAACTCTTCAACCACATCTCATGCCTTTGGGCCCTTTCTGATGAACTCCACTTACCTTGGTCTTTAATATTCCTAGAGCTGCACCAAACTCTTACCTTACCAGAACATTTTTGCTAGTCCCTTATGCCTGCAACCCCCTTCTGCAGTTTTAGCACAGCTGGCTCCAAGCCTAAAAAGCTGTACCTAGAGCAGAAGGAAGAGTGTGATTAAAAGAGGTGACCAGGTCTTACTTCACACTTCAGATCCCTGGCACCATGGATCACACTTGTGATGGGATGAAGAGAGAAGTCATTTAAATTAAGTTTACAATGGAATCTTTAACCAAGATACATTTCAGGAAAGAAAATATTGTGGAATTTGCTGAAGATGTTTTTAAAAGATACAGATGGGAAATTTACTATAGCATTGAAAGCAGAGATTGGGGGAAATTTTTTCAAAAAAGAATAAAAAATATTTCATGTCTGTAGTGCCTCCAGTTGACACTTTTCAGCACACCAGCTCCTGTGGTGTAGGGAAGGCCACTGATGCACATTACATCAGATCCAAGCACATTGTGAGACTTCCATATTGGTTCTAATAATACTCTAGTTGATTCCTTTAAGTTTTCTGAGTGATGTATCTGGGATGCATTTCAAAAATGTTACACGCCCATTGAGTGGTAATGTGTATGAGGCAATAAATTCTCAAAATGAAAGCAGTCAGAAAATGAAAGTCTGGCATGCTTCTATAAAACAGAACAAAACAAAATAAAGATGTTCTTCAGCTGATGGAGGTGAAAGTTTAAAATAAAAAAAAGAACTCAAGAATGAACAAGTCCTATAAAGAGACCAGAGGGAAACAAAAATAATAAAGCATATAGTGATGCAGAATATTCACAAATATGGATCAGGAATATAAATGCACAAGTCAACACATTATTTGAAAAGTAATGACACATTATGAAATTAATCATGTAATTATAAAATAGACCTAATATCCCAGGTCAATTAATAGCAATTAAGAAGCAGAACAAATGGATAATAGATGAAGTGAAAATGTACCAAATTCCTTACTACAAATATTGTCAGACTCAAAAGTTATTGAGAATTAGACGTAACTTTAAATGTGTAGTTTGATATTTTGAAAGAAACCCAAATTAAATAAAAAAATTATAACTTGCAATCATTATAGAATAGAAAGAAAAAATCCTTAATGTCAATATAATTGTCAAAAGTCTTTGTGAACTAATAAAATAAAATAAAATTACTTTCATTTTACACAAAAATTGTTTGCAAATATAGGAAAACAATAGGAAAATGTAAAAGTATTATAATCATTAACACTATCATGTCTGATACAGAAAAAAATTGTTTTAAAGCTTGGGCACATAAAATGTATAATAGTACCCTTAAGGGTAAATCAGTATGTATTTATTTACTTTTA
>NW_007728902.1:75874-77072 GCF_000696425.1 Galeopterus variegatus
GTTTTAAAGCTTGGGCACATAAAATGTATAATAGTACCCTTAAGGGTAAATCAGTATGTATTTATTTACTTTTAACTCGAAAAATAGGAGTATGTCTTCTCTTTATATGTTCATGAAACATTTAGAAAACAGGTAGTATATATTAAGATGAAAAACTTCAATAATTTTCAAACAGTAGATATTGCACAAAATATCACATTAACATTCCATTAAGTTATATAAAAATAAAAATGAATTTTATTGCACTTTTTAACCTCAATCTCCTTAGTGCCTTTGGTTAGCACACAGAACTTAAAATGCCCTGATACCAGTTTTCTTGTTTCTTGGCACTGGGCCTCCATTTTTAGCTGGACCAACGGCCAACTGGAATAAAGGCTTTCATTTCCTGCTTTCCTGGCAGCTGCATTTAGACAGGGGCCCACACTCAAGCCAGTGAGGTGCAAGCTGAAGTGGGGTGCACAGCTTCTGTCCTCGAGGGAAGGGAGTGCCTTTCTTTGTTGTTTCCCTCTTGCCTCCTGCAGGGCAGTGCACTGGTGTGCAAGCAGCTGCCTGGGCTCTGGCGCACCAGCTGAGCAGCAGGGCAGATGATCCTGGGAACCTGGAGTTGTAGGGGTCCTTGGTGAACTTCACAAGAGCAGCTCCAGGTTGGTGACAGAAAAATGAACCAAGCCGGGCTGTGTGGAGGTGTGAGTGGCTGATGAAATAGGAGCAATGACTTCAGTATAGTCTTTCAAGAAGTGTCACAGCAGAGCGAAAGACGGATGGGCAGGAGTTTGGGGAGAGACCAGGATGGGAGAGGGCTGCACCTTTTTGGGGAGGAGGGGTGCAGAACAGTGGAGAATCTGGAATGTTTAGTCTGAGTCCAAGAGAGAATGATCTGTGGGGAGAGAGAAAAACTGAACAAATCACTGGAACCAAGTCTAGGAAGGGTTGAACGGGCACAGAATCAAAAGCACGCGGGAAGAGCCTCATCTCTCAGACAGAAGGAAGAATGAGCACAGATAAAGACAAATTTGGAAGATTAGGATAAGAGCATTACGGATCCAGTAGTCATGGTTTTTTTTCTGAAACTTAAGAAGCAAGTCAAGATTTAAAAATGAGGGACAGGGCTGGCCCGGTGGCGCACTGGAGAGTGCACCGCTTGGGAGTGTGGCTGCGCTCCCGCTGAGGGTTCGGATCCCATGTGGAGACCGGTTCC
>NW_007728902.1:77976-79774 GCF_000696425.1 Galeopterus variegatus
AAAAAAAAAATGAGGGACATAGCCAAGGTTTAAATAACGCTTGAGGGGTTAGAAAAATAAGCAAGCAGCAGACATGAAAGATCATTGCTGCACATTTCCTGAGGTCTCACCTGAAGCTGGCGTAAGAATTTATCATTAGGGGGCTGGCTGGTGAGGTCTGCCTGTGGTTAACATCAAAGTCCAGGGTTCGATACCTGTTACCAGCCAGCTGCCAAAAAAAAAAAAAAGATTTGTCATTAGCCTGCGACTGTGAGCAAAGCAGTCGGACTTTCTTCAGCAGGGCTTCGCAGCACAGACATTAGGTCGGTCACAGTAAATCAGCCAGCTGGTGTAGAAGAGACTCCTTGCAAGGCTGATACAGCAGATCAAAGGGTGACAGAGTGATTGAAATAATAAACCATGAAATCCAGGCAGGTTAGGAAATAAGTTGAACTAAGGAGGGACTGAGATCCTGATCAAATAGGGATAAGGTAGGATCCAGGCTGGGTCGTGCTGCATGCAGCAAGCAGAGCCAGCAGCAGACGGGGCAATGGCAGTGGAGAGAGGAGACGTGGATCATGTGACAGCAGAGGTGGCTGCGGATGCAGCTAAAGCAGAGACAGGGGAAGTGGAGAGAGCAGAGGGGCCGATGCAGCCAAGCTGAAGCAGAAGGAAAGGGTTTAAAGGAGAAAACCGATCCAGGGTCCAGCCGTGTTCCCAAGGCTATGGCTGTCCACCAGAGACTAAGCGCGTGGAGGCTCACGGCCACTGGAGTAAGAGAGCAGGACTGCTGAGGAGCCTCTGTCAGTGTCATTCAGGGTGTGTCACGAATGTGGGACCCACACAAATTATACTATCAGGTGCACATTAAAGCAATCTTTAGAAAATGTGTCTGTTAATGTCAGGTCATGGTGAGTGAAGTATGTTGAGTTCTCACTGATATTATTATTTTTCTAATAATGGTAACATTCCAGTAGTTAGGACAGAGCCATGCAAGACCTCTTTGGTATTGATTTTTTACTTTTTTTCTTGTTCCAGTAGAGGGCACTCAAAGCTCAAATAAATGTATGCAATCATTTTTATAGTAATTATTGTTTTTTATAATTAAAACATATTTAAATGAAAAAGAGAAATTATGATTTAATAAGACTTAATAGCTAGTCATGCATGTAAATTCCCTAGAATGAGATGAGATCTCATAAGTGACTCAATGGGGACATTCCTCCCCAGACATACTTCTTTCATTTTCACTCAGTACACATGAAAAATAGGAAGGAAATTCTCTTGTTTGAGAAACAAGTTGGGCTTTCTAAACACCACGTCTGCAGTAGACCCCTGATCCTCGAGTTCCATGCTCATCCCCGTCTGTATTTCTTTGATGGGTTCTCAAAAAACTGGAAATAATCCTGTGGGCTACTGGATAAGTATCCTCCAATGGAAAAAAAATCTGAGAAAGAGCTCGTAAGACAGAAATGACTTTGGAACTAGACAGGCAAATATGCACAACAGATGAATGCCATTTGAGGTTACAGCCACAGTGAGAAGCCCACAGTGTTTCAGAGCACTGTGCAAATGCCACTGTTACTGGTGCTTGAGGGACGACTATCTTCCAAGCGCAAGATTCACGCCATGTGGCTTTGGTTGCCAATTGGCAGAATTACAGTGGAAGATGGGACAGTGGTAACATTGCTGTCATCAAAGATTCTCCTAGAGGAGCTGGGCCCTGGAGTCAAATGATTCTACAGATATCATCTTTGCCACGATGGGGCTGCCATGACCCAAACATGGTCGTTTTTCCAGACACAGAGGACATTTCGGC
>NW_007728902.1:80735-83300 GCF_000696425.1 Galeopterus variegatus
AAAAAAAAAAAAAAAAAAAAAAGCACTCTCCCTTTTTCCTAATAACACAACAGTATAAGATAAAGGGTTTAGAATTTAAGACCTTCAGTGTGTCCAAACATCAGTAATGAAAATCAAACAACGTTAAGACTGTGCGTTAAACACAGAACATACATTTATGGCTTGGTGTGAGTGTCGGGTGTGTCCGGCCTTCCCATGCGCTGTTGAAAGGCCAGGCCGCAGCTCTTCATGTTTGTTCTTTTCCTCGGCTCCCTGACATTGGCTCAACTTATCGTTGAAGGCAGTGAATTACAAGGCTGAGTCTAACTTATAACCCTCTGGCTAAAGATTTCCCGTTACCTGGTTAGGCAAGCTAAATATTTTAATTAAGATGACATCAATAATCATAACAAGAAAATCATTCAAATGAAAGTGAGTGCCAGTGGACCTTAAAATTAACAAGCAAGTTCCTCTAAGACAGGGTGGCAGAGTGGGACACAGTGGTCCAGGCAGGGAGTCTGACTTCCACAATTCAGGCAAGTCCTTTGTTCTCTGTGAGGCTCCATTGCTCCTTCTCCACCCCAATCAAGTAATCTCTAGATGCTGCACCTCTAGGACTGGTTTCTGCTGCAGGTGACAGAAGACCTGGCTTACAGTGGTTTACTAAATAAAGGCACGTATGATCTCACCTTACAGGGAGTCTGGGTGCAGGTCATCCTGGAGAAGTTTTGTCAGTAGCTCAATGATGTCAGCTGTCCTGTCATAATCTTGGCCTTTCCTTCTTCAAGATCACAAGGTGGCTGTTCCCAGTATCACATCCTCACACAGTGACAGAGACAGGAAATAGGTACTTTCCTTATTTCCATTTTCCTAAGAGCAAGAAACACTTTTCCAAAAGCTCTAGACTTCACTGGCCAGAATCGTGTGATCTATCCCCTTGGTGGATCACAGCTCCAGAAAACAGAATTACCGGAGTTAACCTGGATTAATCAGCATTCACCCCCTGTGGCGGGAGAGTCCCAGCCTGCCCTGAGCACGAGGTGAGTTTCAGCAAACTCGGTCGGTAGGGAAGGTGGAGGCACGTGGCCATGTGGCTGCTGGACACGTGGTCGACAGTGTCTGTCCCTTCTCACTCTTTCTTTGTATGTAACATATACACAAAGACTCACTCACTCATACCCAAATGACAAACATTTCTATCTAACTAACCTAATTGCACACAATAGACACTGCCCTCTTTCCTCTGCAGTTTGAAAATTACCCCTTTTGGAACATATTCACAGTTTGGTCACACACACAAGGCCCCTTATATTAAATTCCTCAGGCAGGATCTCCTAAACCCACTTTGCCTTAATTGGATCCTGATCCCTGTAACTAATGACATCTCATGACACAGATTATGGGGGACGCTGCTCCATCCTGACTGCTGGAGCCTTGGCAAGTGCTGGCGGCGGGAGAGGGGGAGGTTGAGGGAGGCTCCTAAAACTCATCAGGAGCAAATGGCGAACTTCACATAATTGTGTTTCCCGTCTCTGTGGTTGGATTGTTTCATCCTGAAGAGGTCCAGAAGCTTCCCTTCACCATCTGTTTCCCCACCTTTCCACTTCAGGAGCCTCTTCGATTCAAGATGGTTTTGCTTATGGACAATGTGACGCTCCATCTTTGCTCCCCTTACGTGGATGGCACACAGATCAAACCTGAGATGGTTTACGACCAGGAGCACCGGCACATGGCTCCCTCTTTATCCTTTAACCTCTGGCTTCACTGTATTTGTCTGAAACGCTCCCGCTACTGGGAATGGAGGGAAAATGGGGCTTTTCTGCTGGAGTAGGGCTGGAGATCCTTCTCATCTAAGTCCAGCAGAGCTGAGCTGCAGTTTGGAGTTCCAGGAGATTGTCACCCTGGAAGAGCAACAGAGTTCATGAATTATAAGAAAGCTGAGGTCCAGAATCAACAGTCGGAGGAGCAGAGCAGAGGAGGATGTCAGTGGGGAAATGGATCCAACAATTCAGAACCAGGACAGTGTGAGTGAGAGAAAGCACACCATGATCCAGGGAACAAACAGAGGGGACCCGAGCAACGGGGACACGTGGGTCAGTCAGTCTGGCTCACCCAGGAGCAGTCTGCATAAAAATAATCTTCCAAGTTGGTAATGTCATCAATCTGTTGGGGTTTTCAGAATGGCACTGATGAAAACAAGAATACATTTTTTTAAAACTGAGAATAATTTCTTTGAGATCCAAAGCTATTTATTCTCAGAGAAATCTGAGGTTCTGTCAACTCCCTTGTTCTCATATTTTAACCTCATCTTATTTAAGACTCTTTGTAGATTTAGAGATCATTATTCACATGCAGTTAAACTATATCTTCAGGAAAAACGAGCTGACATAGAATTTGTTGTGTCTGCATCCCTATTTTTTTTTTCCTTTTTGTCTTTTTTACTGACCGGTAACGGGATCATAACCCTCGGTGTCACACCCGTACCGGGGACCGGCAACAGGATCGCAACCCTCGGCATTGCACCCACACCGCGCTCAGCCAGTGAGCGGGAACCGGTCTCCACATGGGATCCGAACCCTCGGCGGG
>NW_007728902.1:83737-86128 GCF_000696425.1 Galeopterus variegatus
GCGCCGCCACACTCCCAAGCGGCACACTCTCCAGTGCGCCACCGGGCGGCCCTCTGCCTCCCCATTATTGCTACAGATTTAGAGGTACTATTTTGTAGAGCATCTCAAATAACCTGAGGACACTGCACATACATGTTTGGGTTCAGATGGCTATTTAGTCTACAGATTCATAGTGCGTAGAATGATTAAACTGTATTTTCTTATATATTTCAGTACTGAAAAGAGTCAGAATGGTTTGGGGGGTTTACATCCCTGTCCCGGTCTCTATCATTTCTATCTCTGTCTCTATCATCTCCATCTCTGTCTCTGTCTCTATCATCTCTATCTCTATCTCTACCACTAGGTAGTTAGCTCAGTTGGTTAGAGAGTGGCCTTGTAACATCAAGGTAAAGGATTCAGCTCTCCAAAGTGGAAAGCTGCCAAAAAAAAAAAAAATCTGTCTCTGTCTCTGTCTCTATCTCTATCAGTTGGGAAAGCTTTTGGCTTCAAGTAATGGAAAACTTGGCTAATAGTAAATTAACCAGATAGAGGCTTGCATTTCTCAGTTAATGATATGTTCAGAGACAGACAGTCCAGGAACTGGTCTTGGGATCTTTCTCCTGCCTTCCTCAGCAGGATGCTTCATTGCCTTGGTCTCAAAGATGGCTGCTCCAGCTCTAACCAGTTCATCTGTGTTCAAGGCAGGAGAGAAAGGAAATTTCTTGGCCAGGACTAAGTCACATGGGCATTGCTAGCTACAAAGAAAGCTAAAAAATGTGTGTTTAATTTTTTCAGGCTTTGTAAAGGAGGTGGGCAGAGTGTGGGGCTGGCAGTGGGCCTGGAGTGAAGCGGCTCTGATGACTGCCACACCTTGCTGCAATGAAGGTCTAACACGGGGACAACATTAAGATCTAAAGGCACGATCATGTTTGTTTTAACTTGGCACTTTTATAGGGTTTTCTCACTTAAACAAAACTTTGTATGACATGTCATCACAGCTCTGAAAAATAGTAGAAGCTTAGAGCTTCACAGAATGAATTTAGAAACAGTCTGAGGGTTGGCAAGTGGAAATGTTACAAACAAGTCTTTAAATCTTCACTTATTCACCTTTTTGTTTTTCTTTACTTACACCTGTATTTTCATAAAAAGCTTTCAGGTGTTTATGTAACTCATAAAATTACATAAATTATTACAAAGTAGCATGAGTTAAAATTGAGGCAAAAGAAGCCCAGGGCTGAGGGTGACTGGAGGCCGGAATCTGACCACGCATGTGCTCCACGCTGCCACGGCTGGGCCCCAAATTTGCCTTTAACCTCCTTCTCAGTCCCAAAGGAAAACTGTGGCAGCTACAGGCATAGTCCACAGGGCATCTCAGGTAAAAACAGATCAAATGTTTGGAGGAAGGACACAACACAGGGTCCTCGATCCACCGCCTTCATTCACTCGCCTAATTTCTCTTCCTTGTCTTCTGTCTCATGTTTCCTCTAAGAGACCCAGTTTAGGTTTCCTTCAGGTGCAATAGGGGTGTCTCATCCTGGGTCCTGGAGCACGGCCAGTGGGAAGAGCAGACCCGCCCCTGGGTGCCTCGTCCCACGGCGACGGGTGGGCCACATGCAGCGTTTGTTCAATGTTCCTCGCGTTATGGGACAGTTTATTGCTACTATTATGCAGTCAATAAAAAATGTTGCTTTACTTCCCTATCAGGTTAAAGGAGAAAGAAGAGATATTTGCTGAGAACTTAATATATTATATGTCACATACTGACCCTGTGTCTTCCAGTAACTCATTTAATCTTCCTGCTGACCTGGAGGAATCACATATCAGAGTTGGGTTAAATTATTTGTGCAAGGTCAGAGCTCATCAATGGCAGAATTGGGATTTGAGCTTGGGTCTGTCTCCAAAGACCAAATCCTTCCCATTATATCACGTTAAAGAAACTGCACTCATTCATAAACCCAAGGCCCCTATCGGAGTTGGACGGCTGAGGCTGGGTCGTTCTCTCCCACTCCCTCTTCTCCCCAGCTGCTTTCTCTGAAGACTGCACCAGGAAGGTTCCTGCACTTGGAATTAGAAGACTTGCTCACTGTTTCTCATGCTTCTACTTGACAGCTGTGTGACCATGGGTTATCACCGAGGCTTCTGGGAAGCCCAGCTCACTCTTTCCTGCAGTGGGGACAGTGACCACGACACACTGGCTCCATGGCAGTGGTGGACGGAGGGAGGAGTTGGTGTCAAACTCAAGCCAGATCTTACTTGTGAGTGCTTGGGGACAATTATAAGCTTTAGCCACATTCAATACATTGGTTTTTTATTTATTACTGTGACCTCGAAGTGTTGTTATACAGAAAATCCTACATCTCCTTTGGTGTTCAGCCCTTGGGGCACTTTTCTGGTAGATATTTAGCTGTCCTG
>NW_007728902.1:87088-88128 GCF_000696425.1 Galeopterus variegatus
TGGCTTTTTAGTGCCTCTCTAAAACATGAATTGCCTGTTTACTGTAATTACACACACACAGAAGGACATACACACTTACAACCATCCCCATGGGCTCATGTGCACGGATACCTGATACTTCAGTTGGAATCTCTGAAGAGCCTTCCCTGGGAAGAAGGATGCCTTGGGGAAGTCAGCTAATACCCTGCAGATCCCTTGGCTATTTCCATGGTCAGCAGCCACCATGCAACCACAGAGCCACTTGTTGCTCCACACAGCTCTCTGGCTCCCCAGGTCTCTGCCTTGGCATATTTTCAGAAATCTAGAAATAAATAAATAGAGAATCTTTTCCCTCCCTAACAATGAATGGATGCAAACAAAACAGCTGATACTAGAATCCAGAAACATCTCCGATGTAGCTACCTGGAAACAAAAAATTTGAAGCAGGGTCCTCCCAGCGAGACTCCCTAACCAGCAGCACAGTTTAGGGTGGCACACATGCATGAGACAAGGAGTGACAGACTGAGACTCCAGAAGAGAATGGAAACCGTCAAGGAGGATGGTGGGAATGTTTTTGACTGTGCAGCCAGTCAAGCAATGGAATAAGTGACTTGGGGAAACATTTGTGGCCCCCTAAGTATAAGTGTTTAGGAGAAAAGTGAGATGGGACACATACTCTCATTGTCAATTTTAAGCAGCACTTATTGAGTGTGGTCGGGGTACGAGGTATCTTTCCAAAGGCTGAGGCACCCCCAGTTCCTGTGGAAAAGTATGGGGGAAGGCTGCATTTCGGCAGCTCTGGGCTGTGGTGGAATCTGTGACTCACAAAGACCCTACTGGCCATCAGAATCTTTGCCTCTGCGGCAAGTTTGCAAACTCAGAGATGCCTCCTGCTCAGAAAACTGTGCCTCAGGCTGGTTATGAACATGCAAACATTAGTAATTGCTGTGATCATTAATGGTAATTCTAATAATTAGTATATTTAGAATTCTATGTGTTGTTTTATTTACCGTGTTTTAAAACATCACTAGTCAGACACATCTCTCTTGGGTATTTGATTC
>NW_007728902.1:89683-90557 GCF_000696425.1 Galeopterus variegatus
CCCGTGGCCTTGGTGTTATCAGCACCACACTCTCCTGAGTGAGCCACGGGCCGGCCCTTCCCCCCAATTTTTGATTCTTGCCTAAAACTGATCATCTTCTCCCCCCTTTCACTGCATAGTTCAAACTTTTTAAAGGGGCTATAATATTGCCCCTTTTCCTCTCTCCCCTCTTTTCTGTCCCTTTCATCTTTCTGCATCAATCCTGGGACTGTTATTTCCAGAAAATGAGAAGACAGACACTAGCACATTGAATCCTGGAAATATCATCCTCTTGATAAAGCCCTCCTGCAGGGTTAGAAATGGAAGTAGTCTATAAAAGTGTGTCTTGGGAATTGCAGGTTTTTATTTATACCATTAGTGCAGAATATCCCAGGATCAGTGATCCTAAGGAGAGTGCTTACCAGATTCAAGGAATTATTACTTATCTTCCTTCCAGGTAATCTCACCAAGTCACAGAAGTCAGAGAACAGAGCCAGAGAATTCACAGTCTCTGTCTNGGTAATCTCACCAAGTCACAGAAGTCAGAGAACAGAGCCAGAGAATTCACAGTCTCTGTCTAACTGCTAACATCAAATATGAATAGCTCTTTTTGCAGCTGAAAAGGTTGAAAAGGAAGAAAGAAAAGATCAACATAAGAGCTATGCAGTTGAAAAAGAAAAGTGCTCCTGATACTTAGCATTCAATGGAAGAGCATTTTTCCTGGAATTATTTACTAACAGAAGAACATTTAAGAAATCTGATATCCTGAAATGCTCTACGAAAAAGTGGCATGAAAAAAGAGGGTGATGTGATAAAAACCAATAGAACAATTTAGAGAGAAATAAAGGATGAAAAAAGAGCTAAGTAAAATATGAAAGGGTTGTAAAGAAACCAA
>NW_007728902.1:92273-93296 GCF_000696425.1 Galeopterus variegatus
AACTTAAATGTGAAGGGACAGCCTGGGATTACCAGGCATGAGAAAAACCGCAGGTATGAAAGATAAACAGAAAAATTGATGATGTGAAAAAAATTATTCAGGGCACTGAATACAAAATGCCCTTTCTAAGGGTACTTTTAAAAGTATCCTTGGAAATATTTTAGAAGAAATCAAACCCAAAGACAGAAAGAAAATAGAGGACAATAGAAATATTTTACAAATTAAAAATATAAGTTAAAACAAATGTAAAATAAGGGATGGAAGGAAAAGTTGAAGAAGTCTCTCAAAACATAGAACAGAAGTATGGAAAACATGAAAGTAAAAAGAAAGAAGGAAGCAATGGGACCATTAATCAGAAAGACCCAACATCTGATTAATTGGCAGTGTGTTTCTATTGTGCTGGTGGTGTTGTGTATTGTTTTAGTCCATTTCTGTTGCTTATAACTGAATACATGAGACTGGGTAATTTATAAAGAAACGGAAGTTATTTCTTACAGTTTCAGAGGCTGGGAAGTCCAAAGTCCAGGGGGCACATCTGGTGAGGGCCATGTTCTTGGTGGTGACTCTACCGCATGCAGGGTGAAGTGCCTGACCAAGAGAGATGTTCTCATGCACTCTCCTTTTAAAACCATCAGAACCACACCTGTGACCACCATTTAACCATCAGTGGATTGATCCATTCACTAGAGTATGGTCCTCAGAATGTAACCACCTCTTCAAGGCCCACCTTTAAATTACCATAATAGGATTTCCCACCCTGTGAACACTATCACAGTGTGGATTAAGTCTCAATGAGCTTTGAGAGACATCCAATCCACAGCATATATAAATATATTAGTAAAAATAATAGCTAACATTTGTTGAGAGTTTTTATTGTGCTAGAACCTCAGCCAAGTTCCTAAACCATAATGTCCTGTTTTATTATCCTACTACTTTTTAAATGAAACAGAGAGTCTAGACAGAGAAATATTTAGAAGGTAAATGGTTATGATGTGGTTCTTGTCTGTATTTAATTGTTGGGAA
>NW_007728902.1:93800-95365 GCF_000696425.1 Galeopterus variegatus
CCTACTACTTTTTAAATGAAACAGAGAGTCTAGACAGAGAAATATTTAGAAGGTAAATGGTTATGATGTGGTTCTTGTCTGTATTTAATTGTTGGGAAGAGAAAATAGTCAAGGGGTAACTTGGGTGATTGGACACCAATGACTGAGATCAAAATTCAAAAGTGGGAGCTAGATTGTGGGGGAAAGACGAGTTCAATTTTAACATGTTGACTCGAAGGTGCCTGAAGGACATCTAAGTAGATAAAATCAGTGGACGGTTGTGTGTGTGAATCTGAAGCTCAGAGAAAAGGCAGGGTAGAGAGAGATTCAAGAATCACCAGCATCATCATTAAAACCAACGAGTGGATGCAATCACTCAAAGAGAGTGGGGTGCAGCCTAGCAGAAGGGAGCCCCGAGCAGAGGCAGGGAGGGTCTTTGGTGAGTGGGGCCCCCAGCACAAGAGTGTTGGGACAGCCAGGGGACAAGAGTGGCTTAGAGAGGAGTGGCCAAGGTGGAAACAGATGTTCTGAGATGTGTGCATCATGTGTCCTGAGTGGTAATTTTTGTCAGCACAATTTTAATTGCATTCTGGGAACAAGCCAGATTACAGTTGAAGAATGAAAGAAGAATTAATTCAAGTTCTTCATCTGCCTGGCACATACTGTAGGCTCAACAAATACAGGAGATGCACACAGGGTCTTCACTAAATTCAGGGAAAGATTACTATTATCTTTTAATTCTGTGTTTTCCATGAACTTTCTGAAGTACCCTCATATGTGTGTGTGTGTGTGTGTGTGTGTGTGTGTGTGTGTGTGTAGTATGTTATGGTGACTGAGTGCATGGATTTTGGACCTGGATAGACTTGAGTTTAGTCTAGCTCTGCTCTGTTGCTGTATACAGAGGTGTGTAAACTTGGACCAGTCATTGTGTTTTTGTCTCTTTTCTTTCACCTATAAAATGGACAGTGAGAAGCATCTTCCTTCTGGGTGTTGCACATTATTTTTTCCTGTTATAAATGCTATTTTAAGTTTTGACTATTTGCGTTCTGTCATCAGGCCGAACTCACCTTACTTTGTGAATTGATATGGTTAGGATTTGTTTTGGTTATACAATGGTGAATAAAATTTGTTTTAATTCTAGTTTGTGTTTGTTCTCCCTATTGTTTGCTCTTCCCCATATGAAAAGTAGAAAGCCAGAGCTTTGCATATCTTTGCTTCAGGTACTTCTGCAGGGCAGACTCCTCCTAAACTTGGAAAAAGTAATGGTGGTATCTGGCTGTATTAGTCCATTTCTGTATAACAGATTACCTAAAACTGGGTAATTTATAAAGAAATAAAATTCCTTACAGTTTTGGAGGATGGGAAGTCCAAGGTCCAGGAAGCACATCTGGTGAGGGCCTTGTTCTTGGTGGGAACTCTATACAGGGTCCCATGGCAACCTGGGTGTCACATGGTTAGAGTGGCCCGAGCAAGAAACAACATACTTTCTCACTCATGAGCCACTCAGGACTCTTACTGCTGCACATAGGAAGGCAACAGAGCTTAGTGCTAAACAGCATGAGCTTGAGTGTCAAGCTGCCCGGATT
>NW_007728902.1:96127-98455 GCF_000696425.1 Galeopterus variegatus
AAAAGGCTGCTCAGAGGATTAAAGGAGGCTACACATCTGTCTAGCACTTTGTCCCACAACTGACAGAGGTGAGTGTTTGGTCACTGATGGCTGACACAGCACCATCGTCACCAAGCTTTCACCTTCACACAAAACAGCCTGATGCTTTGGATATTCCACCGTGCATCTTCTGTGCCTGACACACCCCAAATTTTTTATTCATTTAATCCTCTCCTACAGGACTTTGAATTTCTTAGCACCAAGGGCTTTCACAGCCACTGCACATGAGAAACATGTCCCCATGGCCACACCGTGTGCTGTTTCATGGAGGTTTGTCCTGTGAGATCTTAATCTTTTATATTGCGCTCACTCTCTGAGAACCGCTTCCTGTCCACTCTCCCCATCCCGCTCCACGCACCCCTGCTTCTCACATCGTCACACCTCTGATTCCTGCACGGTCACATTTTTCACAAACTATCCATTGTTTCCCAGCTTCGCTTCTGCCTTCCCTGAGCTCAGATTCTTGAGTGCACTAGTCAGTCTCTTTGCTCTTACTCCTATTCATCGTTGTCCCGCTGTGGCTCTGGTCACCCTCCCACACTGTCCAGTGTGCAGCTAGTCATGGCAGCCATGTTCCAGGTGCTCCACAAGCACATGTGGCCGGTGGCTGCTCAACTGCAGGGCACAGGTGATAGGACATTAATGTTATGGCTGGAGTTCTCCTGGGCGCCAGTGAAGAACGCTGCTGGATAAGACAGAGCCACTACGTGATTTGGAGCCATTTGAAACTTCAGGGCATCCAATCTCAACAGTGTGCAAGGAGCCTAGAGGTCTTCTGAATTGCCTTCATCTCCCAGCCCATGCCACCACCCTCACTATAGGATTCCAGCTGTCTCCTCCCATCTCCCACCCCACCATCTCCACCACCTTTGCCATCTCGCTCAGCAGATGAACTTGCCTTATTTTCACTGCAAAAATCAAATAGATAAACATTCTCCTAATTCCTTCTTTGTTAATTATAATCATGTCTCTTTATGCCCATAGTTTATTTATTCTTTCTATTTAAGGCTAATCCTTCCACCTATGCCTAGGATTTATTCATCAACCAACAGGTATTTATCGAGCAGCTACTGTACACCAGACTCAGGTGCTGAGATTTAGCCACGAACAAAACCATGTCTCTACCCTCATTCTTGTGTGATCAGGTAGACAGTAAATGGATAACAGTAAACAGATTAGTATCTCAGAAAGGTGATAAGTATAATGGAGAAAAATTCAACAGGCTGGGTGCTAGGGTGCTGCAGGGTGGAGCCAGTTGCTGTTTTGTGTCAAGTGGTCAAGGAGGTGCCTTTGATCTGAAGGGCACAGAGTGGGCTGCAGGCCACCGCCTGGTGGGCATGGTGAGGGCTGAGGGGCGTGGTGGGCTCGAGCACTTGGGGGGCTAGCAAGGGGCTCGTGTAGGAGGAATATAGAGTGCAAGGAGCACAGAGAAGATAAGGTCAGGGCGAGACCAGACCGTACAGCTCCTTTCTGGCCATAGTAAGGGCTCTGTGTGAGTCGAGAAGCCATGGTTATGAGCAGAAGAGGACCTCATCTGACATATTTTTGAAAAGGACATTTGAATGTTAGATCCAAGTAGTCTGAAGGGGTAAGGATGGAAGTAGAGAGATCTGCTAGGAGGTTACTGCAATAATTCAGGAGTGGGGGTGTGTTCGGGTCGATTGGGAGGGGGGCTGCCCGCGTGGCAGTGGTGTGAGGTGTTCTGGACGCGGCGCCACTGTAAATCAGTCACCTTCCTCGTGCCGCAGGGAACTGCCTCCGTCTTCTCCTGCGTCTTCACATCGTTGTTTTTCATTTGCTCACTTTTTGCAGGAAGGCCGTGCTTAAATCTCTTGTGTCCAGGACTAGAAAGGGCTTCCTCTCAGTCCTCAGCGCCCCTTCTCTCGTCACTATTCCAGCCCTTCTTTGCAGCTTTAGAAAGAGTGTCTGTAATAGCTGCGTCTCCCTAGTCCTCTCACCCCCTTCTCTCCCCACTGAAATTTGTCCCCAGTGGCGAAGCCGATCTGGTCAGGGTAGAACTGGCACTAACTCAAGCACTGTCAGGTCTGCTGGATTGTACTGTTCGTCTTACCGGACCTCACTGTGCCGTCTGGGACGTCAGAGCTCCCTCTCCCCTTGGCTTGCTCACAGTGCTCCCTACCTGTTTTCCTCCTGAACATCTGGCTGTCTCTCAGAGGCTTTCCCAGGCCTCTCTCCCTCCGCTTTCCTCAAATGTGAGGGTTTCCAGACTCTGCCTTTAAGGTTTTATCCTCTGCTTTGCCCTCTCCCTGGAAGTTAATAGCTGCTATA
>NW_007728902.1:99063-112670 GCF_000696425.1 Galeopterus variegatus
GCCACTGTGGAGGGATCTTCAAAGGAGACATCTGAGAACAGGTTCTATGATTTTGAAAACTCCCAACAGACAGACATTGGGAACAGGAAAGTTTGAAAGGGTAGAGAGAAATAGGGATTTTTGTGAGACGCCTTCAGCAAAAGCAACTGATGCGAGTCACACCTCCCCGAGGAGGTGGGGTTGACCTTCCCCAGCTCCTGGGAGAGCACAGGCTACAACAGCGCCCCCCGCTGTTGGGCGACCCTGACTCATCCCTGAAAAGATGCAAACTTGGTGTGGGGCACGGTAGAGGGAAAAGCTTTTTACAAAGGCTCCCTTTGTAAAGAAACCGTGTTACCACCAACAGTGGGCCAGAAATGTATGTTTCCTGTGCACCTAATAGGGGCTACGTGGGAGGGAGGGAAAGCCTGGGGTTTTTAGGTCCTGCCCAAGGGAACAGCCTGGAGGAGGCAGTGGCCAGACAGAGTGTGTCTGTGGCTGACCCTCAGAGCAGGGCTGGAGCAGAGAGCCCCTAGCCCACAGATGGCGGTGCCCACACCACAGCAGCCGCAGGTGGAAGGGCCCAAAGAAAGAGAACGAGTCAAGTGGAAGCATGTGCCAAGCCTGGCACAGGCTCATCTGTAGGGACGAGGGATGGAGGGTTTGTCCTGGGGAGGAAAGAAAACAGGGAAGGAGGGCAGGAAATATGGGAGAAGATGAAGAACGAACTACATGGACCAGAGGAAAAGGCTGCAAACCGTGTTTCTTTCTAGCTCAGTTAATGCCAAAGCCCGGGAACAGGCAGCAGCAGAAAGGGTGTTCCCCCAACAGAAAGGGGTGTGCCCCCAACCCGGCAGGACAGGCGTGGCCGTACCGTCCCCAGGACAGCAGCACCCGGCCTGCAGCTGAAGGGAATTCAGGGAGGCAGAAAGGAGCTGAGGATGCATTCACACTATTCAGGGCGTACAGGAGACCTGCTGTCTTATCCCACTGTGAAACGAGCTAGCAGAAGAGCGAAACAGCGACATAGGGCCTATGCATAAATTCGGCAACTAACAAGAAGGAACTAAACAAAACAGCAAAGAAAGCTAAAGAGCACACTCAAAAGCTAACGAATCTTTAAATCAACAATTTACTTACACATTCAAGGAAATGTTAGAAACAAACAAAAACACTTGTTAAAAATGCAATAGAAGGAAATGTTCACGAAATGAGAAAAGATCTCTCCATTTCTGGAATGACATAAACTATAATTTTTTTTCTGGTTTTCTTTGCATGGTTGAATTTTAGAGGGCCTTCCTTCCCTCCTTCGTTTTTCCCCCATGGTATTTGCATTTTAAAATGAGCAACTATTATTATTTTTAATCAGAAAAAAGCTATTTTAATTAAAAATAAGTATCATTTAAGGCAATGCTATCATTAAATGGCAAACTTCAAGTAACTGCAGGTAGAGAAAATTAGAATTATCTACAGTTGTTATAAACTCTGGCACTAGGAAATAATATTTTAATCAAAATAATTGTTGGGCGTGGACTTGAGTCAGATACATAAGACCAAGGGTAAGATGGAAGTAGAGTTAAAAGAGCAACATTAAAACTGGAAAAAGATATAAATAGGATGGGATAGAAAGTTCAGCAACAGAAGACAGATCAATGGAATGAAATACAGCGCTTACATGTGCACACATTCAGTAAATAGGGGATCAAAATGGCACCCCAAAGGGGAAATCTGTAAATGGTGCTGATTCAGTCTTTGGAAAAATTTTTAACCAAGGGTAAGATGGAAGTAGAGTTAAAAGAGCAACATTAAAACTGGAAAAAGATATAAATGGGATGGGATAGAAAGTTCAGCAACAGAAGACAGATCAATGGAATGAAATACAGCACTTACATGTGCACACATTCAGTAAGTAGGGGATCAAAATGGCACCCCAAAGGGGAAATCTGTAAATGGTGCTGATTCAGTCTTTGGAAAAATTTTTTAAAAGTTATAGCTCTTCCTTGTTCTATATGCCAAAATATATTCTAGATATTTTGGATTAAAGATAAATACCAAAAAATATTTAGAGGGAAATATAGATGAATATTGAATTGATTTCCTGATGGAGAGGACTCAGTATAAAGAAAAAGAGGCTGGCCAGTTAGCTCAGTTGGTTAGAGCACAGTTTGTGACACCAGGGTCACAGGTTCAGACCCTCATACTGGCCAGCCACCAAAAAGAAAAAGATTCTAAGATTAGTCTACATAAAAATGTAAACTCTCTTTTGGTCTGAAACACTATAAACAAAATTAAAGGGCAAAGAATAAACAGGGAAAAAATTACAGTAATAAGTAGTAGACAATTTGTTAGGGTCCCTAATATAAAAAGAGTTCTCATTAATAATAAAATATATTTTAATATATAGTATCAGTTTCTACATAAAAATTTTTATTTGAAATATAAAAGTATATGAACAAAGTTCTTATTAATACAAGAGACAAACAGTGGGCCAAGGACATACACAGCAACACAAAAGAAATTTGTGCAAATGGACAATAATACATTTCATCTTAACTAATAATTTAAAAATCCGAATTAAAGCAAAGCATATACCATATTTGGCCTGGAGGTGGAGATGGGGCTAAAATAACATCCAGACCAAAACACAGTCATGCCCTAACGTTATTGATTGGGTTGTGAATAACTAAAACTTCCAGGAGGGCAATATGGTAATATTTGTGAACATCTTAAATATGTTCATATTTTTAGATCCAATAATTCACCTTCTAGGAATTTATCTTTAGGAATAAATCAGAGGTGCACTCAAAAATGTAAAAAAATGTCTTTGATACTATATAATTGCAAAATTTTGGAAATTATTTCTGTGTGCAATAATAGTAGATGATTTTAAAAATAAAGGCACATCTGTTTGATAGATTACTCCATAGTCATTAATATTTTCAAGGAACAATTTGGCTGTTGAAAATATCCAACTTATAATGATAGTTGAATCATATCAATATACCAAATTATACTTACAGTATAATTGCAATTTTATATATACACCAAAATTTTAATAATGATTATTTCTAGGAGACATTATCACACGTGATTTACATTTTCTTTACTTATTTTCCATATTTTATACAAAGAATATTGTTACTTTTAAAATCAGATGGATGTCATTTACAAAGCAATGATTTTGGTATTGGGAGTGGATCCCCCACAGGGTGCCCCTTCAAGGGGTTCTTTCTATACAAAAGTGCCAGAAGAGGGCGCCTCTGTCTCTTCCCACTGGCACAACAACTTGTCACCTGGTCAGTCTGGGATGCTCCACAAGTCAGTAAAATTCACTTTCCCTAGTGGTCACGTTCCTTTTCTGGGTATCTCAGAAATTTCCATAGAAGAAGGCTATGTAGTTTTGAATACCCCTGTGAGAGTTTCCTTGAGTCAACACTGTGCTGACTTCTGCTTGGTCAATCGCTTGTCCTGGACTGATACTAAACATGAGTCTCGTCTACAGCTTCGTCTTATCAGCAGCAATCAGGTTCATGGAGGTAGACAAATTCACAACTACAGCCTAAGGGGTGGCACTGTGCTCTTCATCACGGTACTGGCCAGGGGGCAGCAGATATCCTGGCATCCTGTGCTGTCTAAAGGTCGCTTCCAATGTGGAGATCCTAAAGCTGCTATGTATTCTTATTTATTTACCAGGTGACATTGTCTGGCAGTTCCTTCCTGCGCCAGCTGATCATTTTGGAAGGCAAACTTCTCACGAGTAGAATGCTTATGATTCAATACCGCACAAAGCTGAACCCAAGTGACAAATTATCCTCTATAATCACCGCGCCTGCATCAGCCAGGCCAGTTGCATCATTATCTAACTACTGCAAAGCCCCAGCCTTCTCTCTCAGTCTATTGTTCTGTTCCTCACACACGACTAAGTAAGTTTTATTTTGACTCCTTGAAACACCCTTAGAATGGGACTACAAGTAAGGAGAGGAGCAAAGATATTTATAAAATGGCCCTGCAAGGGCCCTGCGACGCTAGTTTGAGAGGATGGATTACAGCTCAGTCCGTGGTGAAAATGCTTGTTTTTCCTGATGTGCACGACATTGTGGAGAGGCTCTTCTCTCACTGAACAGTCTGACCGTCCTGTCCCTTCAAAAGGAAACAACAGGGACATGAGGATTAGCTCTGGAGAATCTTTGAACCATTGTCTTCTTTGGTTTGAATGACCTGCCTTTTTTAATGTTTAGAAGCTCCTCGCGGGACAAATAGCAGAGGGTGGGGGAACTTGGACCACAGAGAGGTGGACTAACTTGTAACCTCCAAGCCATGACAGAACCAGATGAGCAGCTGGGTGTCCTCAGTACTGGTCTACACTGATGGCTTTCACACAGGGTTTGCCCGTCTTCCCAATGCTCTGCAGAGTAGGACATGGGAAGTCCAGTCCACCCAGCAAAGCTTTTTAAAGAAAAGGGAGATAATACCAGTAATCAACATTTACCAGGCATGTTCTATGTGCCTCACGTTTACAAATTAATTTGTTCCTCCGTGACAGTCCTGTCCGTGAAGGAGGTGCTATCATGATCAACGTTTACTAACTGGGGGACCTGCGCAGATAAAGTCATTTGCTCGTAAGTGGTAAATCCTCAACTTGAAGCCAGGCAGTCTAGCTGCAAGACCCACACATGTAACCACTACCTTTTACCACGTCTTCAAGTGGAGTTTCCAGATTTCTGACTTCTGAGGTACAGAGCTCATGAGTCCATGTGGCTATGCCCATCTGGGTCACGGGGTCCTCCTCATGAAAGGCTGCCCTCTTCAGTCAGATGCCACCACCAGGGCCAGAGTGGACCAAGAGTCATGTGGGATGCTATGTTTCTAGAAACCACTTCCACTCAAGCCCAGGAAGAAGCCCTTCTGAGGAAGACATTCCTTCTTGGGACAAGGACCCTTAGTGAGACCTGGCCTTTACGTGCCTCCATCTGAGAAGCTAAGCTTTTCTCTGGGAGTTTAAATTGAAGGTTGGGGATTATTGCTCAGAGGGGGAAAGTGTGAAACAGTGATCACTTTCATATGACACTTGAGAAATGTTATAAAAAAGCTGAGTAGATTGGAGCATGAGTTAGCCAGCCCTTTGACTAATGATGTCACCACTTTGAGCTTCCTCCTGCCTGTGATTAATAGAGGGGGCTACGACAGTAACTCACTCCTGGTGGGCAGGGGCGACGTCAGCAGCAGCTGAGCAAACTGACCACATTTAGTCGTGAGTGTGCATGTGGGCATTTTTTTTTTCCTGTGACTAACATGAAGCTAACAACATCTAGTAAAATAAAAACTCTTTGAAATTTGGGGAACTTATTGGGTGAACTCTGTTCTACAGGAAGCACCATTTTTATTATTCTCATTTCGTTGTTAAATAATGTTGGAATTGGCCAAAATTACATTATTGGCTTTCCGCCCTGTTTCATTAAGCAATCACACATTAACCTCTGGCCTTTGGGAGAGAGGTTTTCTGGAGCTTTTTTTCCTTCTAATATAATGGCTCTTCCTTCATTCATCATTCCATCCCATCTTTCATGAAAAACTCAGTGAGTCTTAAGAAAAGGGGCTGGGGCCATAAGTTATTTTTTGAACATTTGAGATTGGTTGTAGAATTCAGCAATTCCAGTTAAAAACTCCACAAGAATATCGTGTTTACAGTTTGCTTTTCCCGGATGATAAAGATCGACAGGAGTCCTATTTGCTATTTCACCTCTGCAAACTTAACTTTCCTAAAATTAGAATGGGGAACCTGGAAATATTTACTAACTGAGCTGAGTGGCTGCCAGAGTGGGCTGCCAGGGCACTTGAGCGTGTGTGGGACCCGTGAACACTGCACTCTGGAACCGTAGGTCCGCACGTGCCTGGGAGCTGCTCCTGCAGAGGCCAGAACCTTTGCACTCTTTCTATCAGGACAGGAGGGAGGCAGCTATTGATAAAAGAAATACACACAGGACTGCCCTCAGACTTTTCTGTGGCTTTTCCCCTTTGAAAGGAAACAGGTCCTGGGGATATCTTTGTGGACTGGTAAAACTGGATTAGAATAGAGATTTCGGCTTTCTTATCAGTCCAATGGAATCTATATGCTAAACCTCTTTATCGTCAAGTCAGCAACATGCAGCTTATTACCCGAGGGCATCCAGGTGAGAAAAAAGATTACAACAATCTGTTATATGTTCTTTTGGGAGTATTTTTAAATAACCTTCTGGGGCAATAAGACAATCCGTTGCTGTAGCAGATGTTTCCTGATTGGGTTAGAACTGAGTTATGATAAACAATTTAGAAATATATATTGGTCAGGAAGAACTTCAAGGCATATTTACTCAGTTTGAGTTGGTGTGGGTTTTTTTTCTAGCAGATGTTTCCTGATTGGGTTAGAACTGAGTTATGATAAACAATTTAGAAATATATATTAGTCAGGAAGAACTTCAAGGCATATTTACTCAGTTTGAGTTGGTGTGGGTTTTTTTTCCCCAATATATGTTTTCTCCAGAGGTTGTTCATGATTATTTCTTTCATTGTATTTTTTATTGTATTTTTCTATGTACTAAATGGTTACTTATTGGGAAGAAATCCAGGCATTTCTGAATCATTTGAAATTGATTGAGACCTTTGGTTCCAAAATGACCATTCACCTGAAGCGGCTGTGATTCACTTCTTAGAGGAGGTGATGTGCTGTCGCAGTATCTAAGACATTCCTCTCATAGCTCCCTTCATCTTAAAATAACCTCTAACCTACCCTGTCCTTTGTGAAGGACCCACGCCACTCAGGAGCTAAGTGATGAACCAGGGAGGTTGGCCCTCATTGTCTGGACAACAGCATTTCACATCTAAGCTAGTTTGATCCAGGCAACTTCCATTTTGTGGGTTTCACCAACATTTGTTCATGATTATTATTATTATTTTCCATGATCCTTCAAAATAGTTTCCCCAGTCCTCACAGGAAAGCAACACCTGTAGGGGCATGGCCTTCCTTTAACAGCTATACCACTTCCTTTTAAAAAGGAAATTTGGAGAATATAATGTTGCTTGGAACAAGTACTAGGATTTAGCAAAGCACTCTGTTTTATCTCTTCGAATATTGATTGTATGTCATTCCCCTAAGGTATTAAACAAATAAAATCAAGCTACATCATATTCGTTTGCTCTAGGAGAAAGGAATGGTAATTTCATTTTTGTGAATTTTACATCAGGGAATTCTCTACTGCATGGATTTATCTGATACTGAATTGCTAAAATGAATGACTCCCTCTTCATTTACTCTTTTTCATGAGTCTGTTGCCTCCTAACAAGTTGGGTGCAGGCCAGCTCATCTCATTTTGTTGCTGGTCACCAAGATCCTGCTTTGGGTTAGAACAAAAAGGCAGCAGGAAGCATGTTGAGGCCGCCCAGGAAAGCTGATGGGAACAGCAGTGCTGCCGAGAGCAGCTCTTGCTGGTCGGGTACCTGCAGTCTGGCGGGCGTCTCAGTCATCAGCAAGCACCAGATGCCCCAGGATGCAGAATCACGGCAACTCATATTTTGCATAGTTGACACATTTTTCTTGTTTTCCAAGTCCTCTTGGAGCACGAATGGAAGGAGAATTAGGCAAAACTTAAAACTCTAAATCAGGTTTCTCAACTGCAGAACAATTAACATTTTGGATCAGATGATTTCTCTATTGCCAGACTCTCCTGTGCACTGTAGGATGTTTAGCAGCATCCCTGGCTCTGCCCACTGGATGCCGGGGATGTTACCTCCCTCCTGGTTGTGACAACCAAAAACATCTTCAAACATTGCCAAATGTCCCCTGGGGAGCAAAATCACCCCAGCTGAGAACCACCACTCTAGCATGAAGAGTAACAGTTTACTTACTGGGTTTCCCCCCTTCATCTTCTTTCTCTAATTGTTTTAGTTTTAGCATCTGGGTTCCCTCAGTTCAGACAACAGCATCTTCAAATGTTCTAAAAACAATGTGCTCTTACGTAGCACAAGGCTTTGCAGGGTACTCCGGTAGTTCTTAGAGAAATGTGAGGCTTAGGAATGGAGCTGTGGATTAACCATTTCTGATCTTGTTGTTTTCAATGAATTTTTGAGGAATTTTACTGTTTCCCTCTCCCTCTCTATGTAGAACGATTCATTCACTGATTTAACTTAAAAGCAAAACAGGTTCCCAGTTTAATTTTGAATGTGAAATGCTGATCCCTCTTTGTCCCAAATCTTTCTACCTAACATTCAGCCCAAGCTATGTGCAGTCTGTCCAGGAACAGGCAGCGTTTGCCAATCCTGTATTCGCTTTAAACCATTTGATGAAACTCTTAGTCACAAACTCCCGCAGTGGCACTGCAGCAGATGCCACTCTGGATCCTGCCCACGGTCGTGGATTCCCAGCTGCCTCTGGAGGGAGTCACCAATTGCCACCAGGCCAGGTTTTCCTGCTTGAGCCCAGAATAACACGGCAGCTGCTGAGAACACCTCGAGTCCCTTTGATTTCTTTCCATAGTCACGTTTTGTGTTCAATTTCCCAGACGGGATGAACCAGAAATCATGCTTCTTTGGGAACAGATTTTTCATAGCAAGGGACTAAAACAGCCTGACTCGTCAGCAGCCTGGTCTGTGCCTCTGAACCCCCAGGCTGTGTCATTTCAGCTGAATCAGAGGACAACTTCACAGTCACCTGCTTGTGGTGTTCACCTCTCCTGGCTTGTGTTTTTGACTGAATCACAGCTATCCCCGAGCAGCAGCCATGAAAAATGTGCCCCCTTTCTAGGCCTGTCTCCTTGCTCCATGAGTAGTAAGGAAAGAGACCAATTAATAGCCTGGCTGAAAGCTGAAGGACATACGGTTTGCTTGAGAAGAAAAGTGAACATTCTTGCTTCTTTATCTATGCCAACTTTGTGTGGGGACAGCTGCCTCCTCGGCACACACCACTACAGGGTTAGCTGTGCCCCTAAGGTATGTGTCACCACAAGCCACAGGCCGACACACGAACGCTGGCCTCTCCTCATTCTTACAACTGAGCTCTTATCCTTAAACGAACTTTGCTTTTTGACCAGCTCCCTAATTGTGATGGAAAACACCAGCTCCCCAGCAATGCGCAGGCATCAGAGTTAGCAGCAGCAAGACAGGCCCTAATTGCTCCATTTACATAAAAGTAGAAACATACAACTTCTAAATATAAATCTCTGGCACATCGTTCCTTTTGCAATTACAGTAAAATAAGGTCCCCCAGTTTCCCTCCCGCTTCTCCTCGCAGCAAGCTGCTCGCCGGCTTGGCTAGTGGCTGCTCGGCGCGCCCTCCGAGCCAGGAGCCGGTGACCCCGCCGCCCCCCAGGGGGCCGCTCTGCGAATCCAGGGCTGTGCGACCCCCCGCGGCCAGAGGGGGCAGCCGCGAGTGCGGGGGCTGCAGCGCGACCCCCGCGGCCAGAGGGGGCAGCCGTGGGCGCGGGGGCTGCAGCGCGACCCCCGCGGTCAGGGTGCAACGCGGGGCACGGCGCTCCGTCCCCGGCAGCCCGCCGCCGCTGCGGGTCCCGGCCCCTAAGGTGGCAGGGGGGCTTCGGTCCCAGGCTCCCCGGGCTGGGTTCAGAGATTCCCAGCGGCACTCACTGAACAGTGAATTTTTTTTTTTTCCCTCCCCGAATTCTTTAGCTGCCAAAAGGGGGGAAAAATCAAGAGCTGCTCTTAAAAGAAGTTGCCCTTGCTGGTGGAGCTCAGGGACAGCCAGCGGCGCCGCTCACGACTGCTGGGCGCGAGCCGCGGCCGCGTCCGGCGTGATCCCCGGGAGCTGCCAGCAGGTGCTGCTCAAGGTACAGTAGCGGGGCCGAGGAGCCGGGCCCAGGGCTGGGGGCGGGGAGGCGCGGCCAGGGCGCAGGAAGTGAAAGAGAAACCAAAGCGACGAGCTGGGCTGACCAGCTCGTGCCCCGAGCCCCTGAGTTCAGCAGGGAAGAGCGAATTCCCAGTCCAGAGTACTCCAGAAGAGCTATTTTAACCCGCCTGCTTCCTCTTCCACCCCCACTGCGATTTCCACTGAGTGAAGAGGCATTTCCACTGTGGTTCAGGATCCGTGCAGATAATTATGTCATCGCTGGTAGGCTGGCCCGGCAGGTGGGCACTTCGGGGGACATCAGATGGCCAGCGTGGTCTCAGAGTCACACATGTGGGCTGGCTCCTCTAGGCAGGGTGCTGCAGATTCCTGTGACATAAATATTTAAAAAGAGCCACCAAGGCTTCTCAGAAACAATATCACCTATTATTTTCTGACCACTGCGCTTGACCCTGCAGTTTAGGATCAGGAATCCCATTTTAGAGATGGGAACACTGAGGCCTGAGTTTACATGGTGAATAAATAGGGATGTGATTTGGCTATGTTTTGTGCCGACACCCTACTGTGGGGACATGGTGGTATATTTCAGGACACCAAGGTTCATGTGTGGAGCAAGGGGTGAGTTGAGATGCCCTGAAGGTCATTGCTCTCCACTTGTTCTCATCAACAAGAGCACAGAAGTTTCTTTCTTATAAGGGGTTCGAGTCCATCCATTTCTAAGCTGAAGGGCAGGTGTGAGACTGTCCCTTACTGATCCTATCTCTGTCTTTGCCACTCAGATTATCCCTCTCTCCCTGTACAACCTGATGATTTTATTTCATACTTCATTTCTACATATGCAGTTCTTTGCATACTCCTTTCTCCCCTCCCCCACATGCAACTCAGCACCCACACTTTCTCTATATCTAGCCAGGAGAGACCTCCTTACACAGAAATCTTCTGGTGTCTTACAAGAACCTGCTTAAACCACACATCAGGAGGCCAGAGCCTCTATATTTTGCTTGTGGGCACAGTGAAAAGTTTATTTTATGCATGTTAAACCCTGCATACAAAACAATGTATCTGGTCATATGGCTTTCATTAGCTCCCAATTTTGCACATTTTATCCAACTTGTCATGAGAACCTGGCATATGCTTCAGCTATACTCCTTCAAACATCCCTTCTCCATCCTTCTTGTCTGAGGAGTCCTTCCTCCTGTGTTGTTTCCCAGACTCGCCAGCACCCCTCGACCCAAAAAACCTGACCAACTTTACCCCTGTTGCAAGGACTGTTCACTTCTTTCCATTAATTTGACATTATATTTGTAATAATTTAGAAATCATAGGGCTTGAGGTTCTAATACAGAAGAATGATGAATGAGATTTTTATTCTTTTATTTTTTAAATTTATTTTTTGCTTGTTAGAATGCAGTTTTAAAGACCTGGGAAGGATACTTAGGAAGTTCACTTGCAGAGAATGACTTTTTCCAAAGTTCTTAGTGATAAATGATTTATGAAGCAGGCATTCAATTTCAAGATGTAAACTAATAGTGTAAGTCAGGGGAGGGGAGACCACATCACGTGGGCTTACCTATTTTCCTATTTTTTTCCTCAATGAAATAACTTACTTAAAAAAAGTAAAATTAGAATCCCTATAAAGAACACTATGAATTTTCTTCTCTGTAAGAAACACTAAAATACTTTGTAAATAGTGGCAACATCATGAACTAACAGATGTTTTATGTAAAGACATAAAACCGAACCTGAGTATAACGAGACGTGTGTGTGAGTAGTAAAAGAAACGTTGAAAGTTGGACAGTCATTGAGACATATCTGTTTGATTCCAGTATTTTTCTAAAAGGTAGACTAGTCACAACCAGAGGTTTCAGTGGCTCAGCGCATCAGTTGTCTCAGAAGCCAAGAAAGGCTTTCCATTAGATAATGAATTATGAAATGTCTCACACTGGAAAAACCAGTCATCCGCTGATGTCATGCTGATTCTAACCAATCCCAAACAAAGCCCTGAGTGGTACCAATGTGCGAGTGTACAAATAAATAGTACAGTATAAAACTTCGCAGTGCCAATGCCGTGAAGAGGAACTCAGACAGCTCTGACCACATGATACAAGAGCCGGCTGCTGACAGAGAGAGGACCGGAAAGGTAATGCTTTTTAACTCTTGCTTATGAGCTCTCTGCACATTCAAAGTCAGAATGGCTAGAAGGAATTTTACAACTTATTGGCACTCTCATGCACATTGTGATTTGTACCTTTTTATATTTTTCAAGCAGGTTAATACAGGTTTAATATTATTCAGGCAGCTTTTAATAGTCCTAGAGCATGCAAATAGATTGTGTTTATACAACCCACTCAGCACATATATACAAGTACATATGCCAAAAAGAAAGCTATTTTTAAGAGTTCCATTGGCAAACAGTAAATTTAGGGAACATACTCACATGCAGAGAGAATGCAAATATTGATAAGTTGCAGTTATGTAAATGCTACTATTAGGACTCAGTTGTTTGGAGTCATTAAACTTTTAGTTCTATTTCAGACTGTCTTGTGAAACTTAATTGGACTACAAAATGCTTTGGGTACTGTGTATGTGACTCCAAATAGGTGGGTGATGTTAAGTATTATGGTACAAAGATGTTTCATCAAACCATTATAACACAAATGCCTCAGCTTCTCCCGTTCTCTTTTACCATCCCCCATTCAAAAAATGAGGCTTTTTAAGCAATGTTGACAAAGCTGTAACAATAATAGCAGAGTAATTGATGTCCTTGGACCTGAAACCCCAGAGGTTGCAACAGAGAAAGTCTCGCAAGTAGTTGTTTTGGGAAAAGGGACTGTGTACCCAATTCAGGAAGGCATTGCTGCCCGTGTGAACTGTAACTTCAACTTGGTATCAGGATTTTCTCACCCTCTTCCTCTCGCACTCGGATATTATGCTTATAGTAACGATCTGTATTAACCCTTTCCACCCAAACTGCATTGCTCGGCTGTCATGATCTGAACACACTAGGTGTCAGATATAAGCCAACTGGATCTTCAGAAACCACGAGGGCTTATGTGTGGGAAACAAACCGAGAGGGAAGCAAAGCTTTAACAGATGGACCCCTTAAAGATACTTCTGCAAGATAAAAGCAATAAGACAGAAAATGCAAAAAAAAAAAAAGGGGGGGGGGGGCCTCAGAAAGGCATTGTTTAAAAATTCATTTTTTCTTTTTCTGTGAACACTAAAATCCATGATGATTTCATCCGTGCAGTTTCTTTGAGGGAAGAGACAGCAGTCAGATGCGCTGGTCACCCAGGATGGGGCACGCTGAAAAAGGACCCCATGCCAGAGAAAAATACCTGGCCGGTGTAGTTCAGAGATTCTGTTCCCATAGGATCAGTTACTCGGGTCCTGAGAGTGCACTCTTTTTATAAAAGAATGTGGGCAAGGCCAAGTGAATTTTGCATTTTATCAGTGCAGGGCGGCCGGGCGGCGGGGACTGTGTCTGTGTGTCCGGGCAGAAGGGGCGCTGCGCCCAGGGCGAGCGTCGCCGCCGGGGTCGCGGGCTCCTGCCGTGTCGCCCGCCCTTTGGGTCTTCCGGTGCCCCGCTGCATGTCGCGGTTGGGAAAAGCGGAGTGTACTATAGGACCCCCCAAAAGTTGTGCGGCGCCCGCCCGTGCTGGCGACCTGCGCATTTCCATATGAATGAATGGGGGCGGGTGGCCCGGCCCGGCTGCCCCCCACGGCCTGCGCCGCCCACCCCAGGGCCGCGGGGCGTCTCGTCACCCAGGGCTGGGGCCAGGCAGGGGGATGCACGGGG
>NW_007728902.1:114009-115439 GCF_000696425.1 Galeopterus variegatus
TACTTCTCTCTCTCTCTCTCCCTCTGTCTCTCTCTCTCTCCCTCTCTCCCCCCTCTCCTCTGTCTCTCTCCTCTGTCTCTTTCTGTCTCTCTCTCCGTCTCCCTCTCTCTCTCCCCCCTCTCCCCTCTGTCCCCCTCTCCCCTCTTTCTCTCTCTCCACCCCTCTCTCTGTCTCTACTTCTCTCTCTCTCTCTCCCTCTGTCTCTCTCTCTCTCCCTCTCTCCCCCCTCTCCTCTGTCTCTCTCCTCTGTCTCTTTCTGTCTCTCTCTCCGTCTCCCTCTCTCTCTCCCCCCTCTCCCCTCTGTCTCTCTCTCCCTCTTTCTCTCTCTGTCTCTCTCTGTCTCTTCCCCCTCTCCCCTCTTTCTCTCTCTCCACCCCTCTCTCTGTCTCTACTTCTCTCTCTCTCTCTCCCTCTGTCTCTCTCTCTCTCCCTCTCCCTCTCTCTCCCCCTACTTCTCTCTCTCTCTCTCTCTCTCCCTCTGTCTCTCTCTCTCTCCCTCTCCCTCTCTCTCTCTCTACTTCTCTCTCTCTCTCTCTCTCTCCCTCTGTCTCTCTCTCTCTCCCTCTCCCTCTCTCTCTCTCTACTTCTCTCTCTCTCTCTCTCTCTCCCTCTGTCTCTCTCTCTCTCCCTCTCCCTCTCTCTCTCTCTACTTCTCTCTCTCTCTCTCTCTCTCCCTCTGTCTCGTCTCCCTCCGTCCCTCCCTCCCTGCCCTGTCTCCCTTCCTCCTTCCTTCCCTCTTACTGGAGACAGTCGGAACTCTCCTTCCTGACAGCCACAAACCTACAGCACTGACTGCATTCAGAGAGGGAACCTGCAAACAAAACTTCACAGAAAACTTTTTGTTCTTGTTCCAGAGAAATTGCTGAAGAGGAGAGGGGGAAAAAACAAACCCTGACCCCCCACAAAAAGCAACCCAACAAGCAGAAAAACCAAACCTGTGCGCGAGGGGGAGGAAAAAGCAGGGCCTTTAAACAAGGCAATCGCGACCACTTTTGCTGCCAGGATGCCCTTGCTGTGGCTGCGGGGACTTCTGCTGGCGAGCTGCTGGCTGGCACTGAGGGGCTCGCCCACCCCGGGACCCGAGGGGCACGGCGCAGCCCCCGCCTGTCCGTCCTGCGCGCTGGCCGCCCTCCCCAAGGACGCCCCCAACTCCGAGCCCGACATGGTGGAGGCCGTCAAAAAGCACATCCTCAACATGCTGCACCTGAAGAAGAGGCCCGAGGTCACCCAGCCGGTGCCCAAGGCGGCGCTTCTCAACGCCATCCGCAAGCTCCATGTGGGCAAGGTGGGGGAGGACGGGTACGTGGAGATAGAGGACGACATCGGAAGGAGGGCAGAAATGAATGAACTCATGGAGCAGACCTCGGAGATCATCACGTTCGCAGAGTCAGGTGGGTGCTGGCACCGGCGGGGGGCGGGGGGCGCGGCAG
>NW_007728902.1:116439-168503 GCF_000696425.1 Galeopterus variegatus
GGGGGCGCGGCAGGGGTGTGGGGGGGAGACGCGTGTCTTTGACAGTCCCGGGAGGAACTTCTTTTCCCTCCAGCTGGAAACTGCCTGGGAAGGTTTTTAGTGATTAGGTGATGGTGGCAGCTGGAGGGGAGGCAGGGGAGGGGACAGGACTTCACAGAAATGAAACCCTCGGTGGCGCGGGGCTGGAGATGACCAGCACACACTTGCTGGACTCAGCCGGTCACACGGGGAGGAAGCCCGTGGGTCAGCCCCGAGCTGGGAGCCAGTCTGCAAGGGGCTCCCTCACTCTGCCTGTGAAACCAGATCTGAGCAGCCCCAGGAAAGCCAGGGCATTTGGGGGTGATTGGGAAGCAGAGGAGGCTTCCGGACCCCATCCAAAGTTTTTATTGGGGGTTGGTGGGGGAGAGAGTGCCTGGATCAGGCTGGAATGGCACAGATGAAGTCATAGTCTTAAAATAAGCCTTCCCCTTTAAAGGTCCAATCTGGGGCCACATCAGAGAAGCAGGGCACATTTATTAGTGACAGTCATTTCTACCTTTAGAAATTGTAAGTACACAGGCACCACATTCTACATAGTAAAGAGCTACTTTGGGGGCAGTTGACATTGAATCAGCAGTCGCTTTTGGAATGCTGACTTTTGCTCTCTGAACCAAAAAACAAACAAACAGGCAAACAAACAAACAACAACAACAACAACAAAACGGTTTTGTTCTCTGTAAAGTTAGCAAGAGCCCTCTGCAAAGGAATGCAACCTTGACAAAGTGTTCTCAGATACTACGCTGAACTCTCACTCAATCCTTAAGAGGAGGAACTTTAATAAATAGATGGTACTTGGTGGCCCAGAACCACACTAACCTGTTGCTGAATAGAAAATACCTGTCAAAAATATGGGCCATAAACTTGGAGCCAGGCTCTTTTTATAGTTATGTGACACAGACTCTTTGCATGCTGCAAGTCCATGCATGCCGGGCACACAGATGTGTTAATGCCATGTTACTTTCATGGTAATACCTGGCTAAAGAATCATATCTCTTGCCAAATCCATTTGAAAGGAATGCCATTGTTTTGTTTGGTGGAGCATATGGCCAGTGAAGTATGTGCAGGGACTCCCAGCATTTTTGTTTAAAAGTTTGCTGCAGCAGTATAAACAATTAAGGCACCACTCAGAATTTCCAATCCTGAAAACCTGTTGACTCAGATGTTCTGTTTTCAAGAAAACTGTGAAAGACCTGGGCATCTTTTTCAGGGAGCAGCTTGCCTGCCGGCTTTGTGGCTTCTCCTGGTGTCCCAGCCCTCCTGGCAGTAAAGCTCTCTGACCAAAAGCCTCTCTTGCTTAGGAAAAAGGTCCCGCTTTCTTTCCTTAAAGCTTTCTTGATGCAGCCCCGAAGGGTGCGATCATTATGACTTTATTTTCTGAAATGTCAGGGGGGCATTTTCAACTTGCCACCCCATTTTCCTCAGCCTTTCATGATGGTAAGGTAGGGAAGACACGCTTATAACATTGGGTCCTGCTTATGGAGTGGATCCCACAGGTCTGGAGGGCTGCTGCCCTTCCCACCAGGAAGGAGCCCGTGTGTGTTTTTATACACCCGTTTCCACACATGATGGCCTCAGTTGCAGCTCCTACTCAACTGGCTTTAACTGCATCACAGGACTGAGCTTACCTATGCCTTTGACCGGCTTTAACTGATACTAACAATATGCCCCATTTCTGACTTACTGGATTCGTACAGCAAATCCCCCTCTTGGCATGTAGACACTTGGCAGTGGAAGAATTTGGCCATTTACATTTTTCTTACTTATGGCCTTCATCGCAGTGCTGATCTTTCAGTTCCATGAGATCTTGTCATTTTTTACTTCTCTGTTATGTGTTTAGTTTGTGAGAGAATGAGCTTCTTTTTAAAAGGGTGATTTGTTGGACTTACACACGGACTAAAGTTTAAGGTTTGTAACTGGAAACTCTTGGTGAGTTTACAACTTGACTTTGGGTTTTTACAAGAGGTTCATTACAGTTGCTTATTTTTCTCATCTGAGAAGTTTCACACATCAAGTTCAAGTTGATTTAATATAATTTCACAGATTTAGTGATTGCTATGTGGACAATCTCCCATCCAAGCAGAGTACCATGTGAGCATTTCACTGCCAGTTTCGCTAACTCAGGAGAGATACTTGTCATCTGAATGATCGTAGCGAGTATATGACAGTGCATATCAAAGGTGTACATCCTGTTGCTTCTGGAATAATTCTACTTTAATAACCTTCCAACTATGTGAAATGTCAAGATTTTTGGAGACTAGAAAAGCACATCCTTTTTTTTTTCTTTATAAGCTGCATTGTGCAGCGTAAAATCCAGTCAACAAATGTCACCGCCTGCATGCCACAGACACATACCCACAGATGCACCTTCTAACCTCAGTACTCCTCAGTTTGGGGATCCATGTTTAATTTTTGCCTTTTCTCTCCTTGACTGTTGGGTACAGGCAAAGTATGGCCACAGCACCAGAGGGACTACAAAAGCTAAAGTGCCCGTAACTCTTTTAACTGATCATGTCCCATCGTGCTCAGGTAGAAAGTGCCCCATCTTTGTAGAGTTGATGTGAGTTGTTGACTAAGCAGTGGGGAATCGTGCTAAGTCTCTCTGAAATTCATTCCAATGAGTAAAAATGATTGCTTTTTTATATATGTCACCCATCATTTTTCACCAAGGTTGGTGTGTTCTTTGCATGGCCCACACAAAATCCTCAATGTGTACCTTAGGGCCTTAAAGAGAGGTCCTCTCTTCACAGGAGAGCTGGAGGTTGGGTAAAACCAAGTCAGCCACACTATACCTGTCACTGAAGCTAAAAGTAGGGGCTCCTTAGCCCCTGTATCTTATGTTATCTTACTTTTCTTCATGACAGTAGCTGGACAGTCAATGTACAATAGCAATATACCGTTGAGTCTCCATATGCTGCCAAATGTGTATGCTGACTCTGGTAATTAGCTTAGGAATTGATAGCACTTGTGAAAGGGATTTACAAAGAAAGAGGGATGAAGCACCAAGCAACGGATAATGCTCACATAGCCTAAGTGTTGTCGAAAGCAACACATAAATCTCCCCTCTTGGAAGATACTCTTTACAGAAGACTTAAGTTAGAAATGTACACTGCCCAAACAGGGTTCTGAGAAGGTTTTGCTTGCATGCCTATTTCCCCTCACCCCAAGAAAGCCATCTCAAAGTGGAGTTGACTCCACCATGCCACGCCCATCTTCTGAACTCTCCAGAGAATCCCCCCTCACTGAAGGGTGTCTTTCGAGGTGACACGCTTTCTTCTTTGGATATTGAGAAAAGATCGGCCACAAGAGGGCGCGTGCCAAAGACTTTTGCTCCTGGTCAGCTCGTCTTGGAGGGAAAGGCAGTTGTGCCTAATGGAAGCCCCCTCTGTAACACCCTAATCTTGGTGATTATCTGTTGTGACCTACTTCTTCTAATCCTCCAGAAAAAGTTAAGATTTTATGGGATGGGAGAAACACGACTACCTGTAATACATTAAGTGAGACAGAAGGAAAGGAAATGGGAATTCTAGTGATGTATGTGAACATTCCGGAGCTCTGGGGAAGGCAGAGAGTGATAAATTTCGAAAACAAACAAAGCAGAGAGTGGAGAAATGTGGCCATGAATCACCAGCGACACTGATTTGCTCACAAGGCGCTCCCTAATACAGTCACTGGTTGTACAAAAAATGCCTTTCGTCTAACATGTCTTTCGTTTGCCCTGATTTTGTTGCCTGGCCTATCCACACTTTTCCCCAGCGACAAATGACAAGTGACTCCGAACAGGGAGGGAGAGGGCTATTTCTTTAAAGCCTGCGGGAGGGAACGTGTTGTTGGGCTTCTGAGGCTGCGTTCTTGGGGGAACTGAGGGTGAGCAGAGAAATGGGGGAAAGTGTGGAAGGGACTAGCTGAGGTAATGGCCTGTGGAGTGGGGTGTACTGGAGTGGGGGTGCCAGGGGCACCAGGGTGTTTTAATTTTGGAGAACTGGAGTGATACCTTCCCAGGCACTTTTCACGAAAACACGTATTTTTCTTGGCTCTTCTTCTGCTAAAAAATACTTGAGCATGATTTCTTAGCTGTAGTTCAGAATTCTTTATACTTGATTAGTCCCTAGGTTCAAAATCAAGTGTAAAAGTTCTCAGGAACTTTGGAAGAAGTCTCTGAAATTCTGTAGATTGAACCTTATGATTTTTTTTTCCTACTTCTTTGAAGAACCTAAAACCCCTTTCTCCCTAAATATTTAACCCTCTTTTTCATCACCATTTAAATGGAAGAGGCATGGATGATGGATGTTTGTGGCTGTGCATTTACAATTCAATAATAGAAACTAAGGAGAGATATTAAGGCTAAAAAATTCAAGAAGATAATTTATGACCAAACCTATAGTTTTTCTACAGACAAGATCCTCTACTGTAGGTCAAAGGAGGAATCACCTCTTAAGACCTCACTGGCTGCCTTCTGCAGAAGCCCCTGGAGGCTGTCCAAGTGCACGGTTAGTGCTTCAGAGAACACACACGCTGTAAATGGCAGTTGTGTATACCCCTACCATTGACTATACCATATCTAGGCACAGTGAAACCTTGAGGAAGCCTGGAAAATTAAAGTAACAGACGCCTTTTATAGCGAGGCTTTCCCCCCTCCCCCCATGGTGAGTTTAAATATGCTCTATAAACAAGGCTCTCCACATTAACATTAGAGACATCATTATTAGCCATTTATAAAAGAGCAGCATGCTTTAAGCAGGACCCTGGTGAAGATAACAAAACAAAACCACCGAAACACTGCATGTGCGTGTTGCTTATTTGATTGGAAAAGCTCCCTGCAGATCTGAGATGCTGGGCTGCCTGATGAGTAGCATTTTGCACCCTAGTGTGGGGAAGAGGACAGCAAGGGCTTGGCTGCTTAACCCTTGGCATGCCTTCATGACTGAGTTATTAAAAACACTTGAACGATTCCGAAAGCAAAGGAAAATGTGCTACCAACACCCTTTCGGGTGTCTTTATTTCCTGCTTACACAGTCTTTCCTCTGTCCAATCCCTCCCACCCAGCAACATCTCAAAGGTACTCCCTGGGAGATACAAAATTTATCCCTAGCCATATTTCTGCACCTTTTTCTCTTCCTTTGGTATGTGTCCACCAGGCTCGTAGAGGTTTAAGTGATGAAATATTATCACCCACATGGGTTTGCGTGGGACTTTCTCAGTGAATTACTCAGGCAGAGCAGGCTGTGATACAAGCCTTGCTCACAAGCCCCGGGAGGGAAAAAATAGCAGAGTATAAAAAGAATATTACCAGAAAGTAGGTAATGAAAGGTTAGCAAAGCAGCTATCTCTGGTTAGCTAGGTAATAGTGTAGGAACCCAGTGTGCACCTGTACAAGCTAATGCTGTACCTCTCACGGAGCATTATGGGAAGGCTTCCACTTCAGGATTTCACAGCACAAGATATTTAAGTGAAACCTGAAACCGATTAAAAATTGATCCTAAACATCTCAGCCTTAGGCAACCTTCCGTTTTTTAATTTGTTATGCAGAGAGATTTGAAGATTGAGGCATCCTGAAAGTGTCACCGCAGTACAGCAGTCTCTCTTGAGTAACATAGAGATAAAGGAAATATAATTAATTGACTACTTATTTATTATATTTTTCATACCTAGGAAATTCAAGGATTGTAATATATTTCTGAAACCTGCAGTCCTGATAAGCATTAATTCCATGTCAGCTTCCAGCTGTCTCATGCTCCCCACCCCCTTCTGCAATGAAAGCTAATGTAAAAGAAAAAATATGCACTGCTTAATAAGTCAGAATACAATAGAACTTGTAAAATGTACCTGCATATAAGGTAGACAATAGGAAGACTTGAATCTCTCTCTGTTCTCCTGAGCATTATGGCAACAGCATTTTCATGAAATTGGATCTCAGTTTTATTTTTTTTTTCCTGATAAAATATCATGCAGTATACAAATAGCAGTTCCAGAAATGGACACCAGGAGAAGGAGGCTACAGGCATGTCAGTTAGTAGGGGGAAAATCCAAATGTCAGAAATATGGGGGAGAGAGAAAGCACGCAGGCAGTGGATGCAAAGACAGGGAACAGTCTTTCAGTTCAGATAATTACACTGATGCATAAATCAGCACCGTGCCTCCCCACAGTACGCAGGAGATGCTATACAGTTAATTATCAGCCAAGACCAGCACGAAAGTCATTTTATGATGACTCTCTGATCCTAATATAACAGCACCTGACAGATTGGGCCCCCTGTAATGAGTACTCTCTTTGTACAGCCCTCTCTCAGGAACACTAAATGATTTGCTTCCAAGTACAGCCGCCTGTAAAGAAGGGGAGGGGCTACATGGTTACTTTAGAAACCTGCTCTTGTCCTGCAGGCTGTGGGGCTTGAAGCAACTGGCCTGGGCCCGCTGGCCCCACATTAGTTCTTTGCATGTGCCATAGTTCGTTCAGTCTGAGGGTATCTCTGGACCTCACACGTGGACAGTCCACTGCGTGCAGGCTGACACTGCCATCCAGCTCCCTCCACCCTCTCCCCTCCTGGCAGGCAAGGATGGAGCAGGAAAGCCAGGGAGCCTCCCACTGGGGCACTGGTCAGCTGCTGCCATTTCACACTTCTTCCTAGAAGAGCAAAACACAACCCTGTGCCCTCTGGCTTCTCTGATTTAGTGGCTACTATCTCTCTGTCTTCCAAGTGACACCCTGTGCTGCTCGGGAGTTCAGAAGCTGTCCTGCATGGAGGCAGAAGGGAAGACAGCAGGAAGTTTGTTGCACCCTCCGGGCAGGGCGGGGTGCCCGTGCTGGGAGGGCGCCCGCACACTCCTCAGGCTCCTAGCAGATGCTCTGTAGGTCTACGCAGCCTTTTCCTCGGGTCTTGGCAGGGCCCTATCACCTCAAAAATCCACTTGTGATTGTCTTTTTACATTGAATTGATTAAGCTCTGCTTCCTGGAAGCTTCTCTTTCACTTTCTTAAAAAACAAACAGCAAAAAACCCCTCCAATTCCTAGCAAAGGGGAATACAGGATTCACATTTTGAAAGAAAAGTCACCGTGCTTCCTAAAATAAGACAGCTTCCCCTCCGACTGCTCCCTGCTTTGGTGTTCTGTCTAGTCATAAACTCAGCTTTATGGTTCATTCCCACTCCTGCCAGAGACATGAGGTCGGAGGCAAAGGAACCCTCCTTCCCACCACCGCTCTTATGGCCAGCATCCTAGCAAGTTCATACAAAGATGCCAGAGAACCTCTCAGAGCCATATGCAGCCCCACTTGGCCCTTGCCCGACTGAATTTACCACTATCATAATCACAGTGTGCAGACTGTGTTAAATTAAGAACAGAATCTACAGTGCACAACGCGCAGAAAAGCTTGCCTTCTGCTGCAGAGAACTCGACACTGTGCCTAAAATTTATAGTACCGTAAACATCTCAGGGCCTCGAGTGATAAGTATGGCTGGATTTCCGCTAGCTATAGAAATCCAGGCAGGGAGATCCTCCCAGGGAGTTGCGAGTTCTAAGTTGAACTTCTTGAAGATTGTTCCCAGATTTGTACATGGGATACAGACAGCGGACAGTTGTAAGTAGGTACACAGTCATGTGAGTGAGGACATGTTTCTATGTCCACCAAGTGGTAAACATGGAATTGAGGGAAAATATTTGGTAGTCTGGACACCTGCTTCTTACAGTTAATGTTGTGGCATGAGTAAACATACAGGTGCTTATGAAAAGAGAAGGAAATACATGATTTTCTAACTTTACAGTTGGGCTAGATCTGAGTGGTTGCTGAATCTGGCTGCCCTGACAGTGCAGGGATTTCCTCTCTGTCACTAGCTGTTGCTATTTGAAATATGCTTCAGGTGCTCATTGAGATGCACTCTAAAGGGACGGAAGCCAAAACGGGGGTTCAGGGATAGAAGGTGACTCTCTGAATGTAATATAACTCTGTGCTGAAGACACCTCCATCTGTTAATAAGTTATCAAGTAATTGTCTACTTTCTGCTAAACACTAGACTGTGACAGTGACCTCAGATCTCAGGCTAAACTGGACTGGGAGGAGGTAGAGGTGGAGGAGGTGTGAGGGAAGGCTTCTAGAGGAATCTGAAAACTGAAACACTGTTGCAGTCAGCCACTAATGGTGGCATGTGGGGACGGGGCAGAAGGAGAAGCAGGCATCACTGCCTGCAGCGAAGAGAGAACATGGGGGTGTCAGGACCTCAGGGAAACACCGTGTAGCTGGACCTCAGAAGGCAGGAGCGGGTTATGCAGAACCCGAAGTCCTGGACAGTATCTTTTGGGTACTGAGAGCAAAAGGAAGTCAGTAAAGGACTTTCAAGAGGGAGTGGTGTGATCAGACCCACCCCCGGGAAAGAGTCCTTTAGCTGCTGAATGGAGAAATTATCGGAGAGAGCCTGACTCAGTGCTGCAGAGAAGTCAAGAACAGGCTCTACAGTGCCCCGGGAAAATAATGGGCAGTGAAGCGGGCTATGGCCGAGCCGGGCTGTGGCCAGGGCTGGCTGCCTGAGTCCCCGCCACACAGAACTACACGGCGGGGTGGGACCTTTTTGTGTGAGGCAAAATTTCCATAGCTTACTAGAGTTTACGGTGTGTTTTCCCTTTTGTTAACCCATTTGGTCTTTGCAAACCTGTAAGGTAATGGGTCAAATGTCATTATGTCCCTCCTGTTTTATAGAAGATGAAACTGAGATTAAGCATCCCAGGCCCTCTTCATCCCACAGCAAGGGCCCACAGACTGTTTTCTATAAAGGGCCGGAGAACAAATATTTCAGGCTTTGAAGCCAGACAGTCTCTGTCACATCTACTCACTCCCTGTTACTGTGCAAAAGCAGCCTGGCAACATATGAGGAATAGAGGGTGGCTGTGTCCAGCAGAACTTCATTTACAGGCACTGAAGTTTAAGTTTCATGTGATTCTTACATATCACAAAATATTGGGTTTTTTTCAATCATTTAAAAATGTAACCACCTTTGTTAGCTTGCGGGCCATGCAGAAAGAGATTTGCTGGCCCCTGTTAGAGATGGTCTATAACAGAAGACTCGGGCTCTCCTGAAATTCCTGGGTAGATGCAAACTCTCAAGTAACAAGCATCCCTGTTTTCTCTTGTGCTGTGTTTTGTGTTCAGGCACAGCCAGGAAGACGTTGCACTTTGAAATTTCCAAGGAAGGCAGTGACCTGTCGGTGGTGGAGCGCGCCGAAATCTGGCTCTTCCTAAAAGTGCCCAAGACTAACAGGACCAGGACCAAAGTCACCATCCGCCTCTACCAGCAGCAGAAGCACCCCCAGGGCAGCTTGGACGCTGGGGAGGAGGCGGAGGAGGTGGGCCTGAAGGGGGAGAGGAGTGAACTGCTGCTGTCTGAAAAGGTGGTGGACGCCCGGAAGAGCACGTGGCACGTCTTCCCCGTCTCCAGCAGCATCCAGCGGTTGCTGGACCAGGGCAGGAGCTCCCTGGACGTCCGGATTGCCTGTGAGCAGTGCCCTGAGAGTGGGGCCAGCCTGGTGCTCCTGGGCAAGAGGAAGAAGAAGGAGGAGGAGGGGGACGGGAAGAAGAAGGATGGAGGCGACGGAGGGGTGGCAGGAGACGAGGAGAAGGAGCAGTCGCACAGGCCTTTCCTCATGCTGCAGGCGCGACAGGCTGAGGACCACCCTCACCGCCGGCGCCGGCGGGGCCTGGAGTGCGACGGCAAGGTCAACATCTGCTGCAAGAAACACTTCTTCGTTAGCTTCAAGGACATCGGCTGGAATGACTGGATCATCGCTCCCTCTGGCTACCATGCCAACTACTGCGAGGGGGAGTGCCCGAGCCACATAGCGGGCACGTCCGGGTCCTCACTGTCCTTCCACTCGACGGTCATCAACCACTACCGCATGCGGGGTCACAGCCCCTTCGCCAACCTCAAATCGTGCTGTGTGCCCACCAAGCTGAGACCCATGTCCATGCTGTACTACGATGACAGTCAGAACATCATCAAAAAGGACATTCAGAACATGATCGTGGAGGAGTGTGGCTGCTCGTAGAGCTGCCCGTGCCGGGGGGACAGGGAGCTAGAGTTGTCCAGAGAAGACAGTGGCAGGATGAAGAGATTGTTAAGGTTTCTGAGTGAAATAACCAGAAAAATAGAAATCAAAAACAAAACAAAACAAAACACACCTAAACTAAAAACAAAACCTTATGAATGAAACAGATGAAGGAAGATGTGGAAAAAACCCTTAGCCAGGCTTGGAGAGGAATCAGGGCAGGAGACAGGAACGGGAGGGGAGGGGGAGGGGGGCGCCCTCCACCGGTTGTGCAGACCCGTCCCCCGCGGGTCCCTCGTGAGCCTCGACTGGTCTGGTCTGCAGTGATGTGGGCTAGCACAACCCCAGTAGCATCCAGAAAGCCGGGAGTCTGACAGGGCCAGTTACAGGCACTTCCCACCCAGTTACCCAGGTCGTAAAGTATGTCCGTGTGACACCAGCTCTGTGTCCATCAGCACACACACACGCACAGAGGCATTTCCACACACCCCGTGCACACACATACTGGTAAAAGAACAGTAGTGTGCAGGTGGTCACACTTTCTTTTTCTGCACCACTTTTGCAACAAGACAAAACAAGAGAAAAACCCAACATAAAAAAAATTGAGAGCAAGATTGGGAAGAGTGAAAGATCAAGGAAAAAAGAATACCAAGTTACATTTCGTTAAGGTGCTTATGATCTTAGAACTATGCAACCTAATAGGTTTGAAACTGTTTACCTGAGAGAGAACAAAAAGAGACTTTTTTGTATTGGAAGTAACCTGATTAATTTTTATTTTCTTCAAGGAGAGATACTTGAAAGGAATATGTTTGTCCATGTGTTGGATCCAAACATTTCTATATTTTGTAAATGTTTTTTTTTTTTTTTTAATCGTTTACTATTTGCACTACAATGGTGTTTGACCTGTCTAATCCTTATTTAACAAGTATTTTCTTTGGGTGGGGGTGGGGGTAGGGTTTAAGAGCTGCACTTAATGTGAGCTATAAAAGAACTGCTACAGCACACAAAATAGCTATTTTTATTATTATAATTATAATTATTATTATTATTTTGTACCTTAAAAAATAGATACATACACCAAAGACATTTGTGTGAGCCTTTAAACAGTCTGTCTGTGGTCGGTATCACTCAATCAGTGAGTCAGGGGTTGGGATTCAAGGTTGAGTTGGGTGGATTTTGTTCAGGCTTAAAAGACCTGAGTAGTTTGGTTTTTAATCCCTTTTACATCCACGAAGCAGGACATTTCATACTGGATGTACAGTAGTTGTACACTGTTGGATCTCAAGTTCCATCAAATTCATGCAACGACAAGCTTGTATGTGTATATATACATCGCTTGTGCATAAGCATGTCTGTGTGTATATATACATGTATTGTATCATGTCCATACACATGTTAAGCACTTCAGGCTGTCATTTTTTAATGTTCTTAAGGCAATGAATGTTTGTGTGCAAAACACAGTATTTTTAAGAAGGATAGACTATACTTTTTTGCTTTTACTCTGAACTAGGTGGGCACATTTCAAAAATTTGGATGGAAAAAAGCCTGGAAATTCCAGTGAATATTCAGCAAGGCCCTCTTTAAACGTACAGGGATCAAATTCTCACCTCTTTCTTGTCCACCCCTCCCCCTCCCCCCGACATAGGCACATAAATGCAGGGGGAACAGGATGTTAATCAAAATTCTGGGCTGATGTGTTTTACAACTTCTATTTATTATCTATTGGAATCAATCTTAAATCAGAAGCTTTTTCAGAGAAAAAAATTTAAACTTTAGGCCAGAATAAAAGAGCTGAGTGCTTTTAAAAAAATTTTTTTTTAATGATTAAGTCCTGGTTGTGAGAAATATTATCTGCAACAGCTGTGTTAAAGAATGTTGCTGTCACTAGTTAAAAGATAAATAATTGGGGGGAAGATGTTCAGAGGGTGGTAGCAAGGAAGATAACAGCTAACAGGAGGCGGGGTGAAGGTGGTAGTGAGTCCCTAGTATTTTATTTCACAGCTAAAACTCTTGAAATATAAGTTTGTATGTATTGATTCAGATGCAAAAAGAAAAAAAAAAACCTTTGTTTTATAAATATCAAAGTCCATGCTTAAAGCTAAGTTTCTATCGCATTTATTTCAGTATTTAGCTTGCCTAGAACAGCTGATAAGTTATTCATTTCTGTGCTTTTAAAATACAGAGCCTTATTTTTATGACTCATTTGACATCGGCAAAAATATTAAGAAATTGAAAAACATTTCTAATAATTGTGAAAAATCATATTCGTTAGTATTTTGTAAAATATTAAAGCTTTTAGCCCTGTGTCAATTCATAGATTAAAAAAAATTAATTGTAGGAAACTAAAGTACAGTGACAAACCAAACATTCCAAAATGTGGTTGAGCTCAAAAAATATACTAAATCCGTAAACTGTAACACCAGACTGTATGTAGGCAGATTACCTTAATCTCGTTTACGGGGCAAATATACTTACTGTGCTCAACAGCTCACCCTTCCTTAGGCAGGAAACAGAGCATAGACTATACACAAGGAGCTTAGATTGGATTCTAATCAGGGCCTGTGACCTTGGATGTCAGGCATGTGGGAAGGTGGGTGTGGTGAGGCAAGTTTTAAGGAGAGGAACAGATCACCATGTTCAGCTTTACAAATTTTTATGAAAAACTTGGAGGAAGTTGTGAACTGCTTCTTCTTTGGTTCTGGAACTTGTACTGGAACCTCTGTGGAAAAAGTGTGGGAAAATAAATCCTAGTTCACTGTGCAGTAGCAGAGATTGTCAAGGCCATGGAAAGAGCAGGAATTTACAAAGACAGCTGATAACTGAGTACAGTTCCCATTCATCTCAAATACCTCTGCCATCTTTTTAAGCCCGTTAAGTCCTACACATGTAGGGGTAATATGGACTTTGATTAGTGGCCACAGTGATTAGAAGCAAAATGAAATGAAATTCTATATGATGATATTTTAATTGGATATTAAATGATTGGGTTATCACACACTCACAAACTTTAATCTTGTTTCATTAAATTTATATGGCCTTGAAATAGAATTATAAATTGCTACCATCTTTAATAATCTTGGAAGATACAAAACCTGTGAACAGCCACTCTTTCATGTAGCAGCAGGAGGCCAAAAGAAAAAGTTTTTGGATTCTACCATATCGGGTCTTCATAGTACGTTTTCCTGAAACACGGGTGGCTCTGTCTGATCTTACCGTGCCCCACTCTTTCTCTAGGACTGATCTCTAGGCTCTTAAAAATCTGCCCACACCAATTTTAGATGCTCTGAGAAGCATTTGCCCTCCAATATCTTCTAAGAATAATAAAAATTTTATAGATAAAATTGAAATTTTTTTTTTCCAAAAAAAAAAAAAAGCCAAATTCTAGCACATTGAGTTGGGATTTTTCTTGTCCCAGAAGACCAGCTGATTTCATATTTATTTAAGATTGATTCCACACTCCATTTTCAAGGAGAGTCCCTGCATTCTCCTCAAAGTTAGAGCAAGTAAACTATTTTCACCCTTCTGGGTTTGGACTTCAAGAGGTGACTCTAAAACAGAGAACAAATATGCCTCAGTTGTATTAAGCATAAATTCAAACTATCATGTCCACTTGAAAAAATGATTTCCTGTGGGCCTTTTGGCAACTTCACTTCTCAATGTAGAGAAAAACTTAGTCACCCTGAAAACCAGCATAATAATTGAAAGTTGTAGATGTAGGCAGCAGGTTTGGGCGTGGACATTGTATGTGTTTAAATTGAACCCTGTATCGCTGAGAAGCTGTTGTATGGGTCAGAGAAAATGAATGCTTAGAAGCTGTTCACATCTTCAAGAGCAGAAGCAAACCACATGTCTCAGCTATGTTATTTATTTTTTATGCATAGAGTGAATCATTTCTTCTGTATTAATTTCCAATGGGTCTTACCCTCTATTTAAATGCTTTGAAAACAGTGCATTGACAATGGGTTGATATTTTTCTTTAAAAGAAAAATATAATTATGAAAGCCAAGATAATCTGAAGCCTGTTTTAAAACTTTTTATGTTCTGTGGTTGATGTTGTTTGTTTTTATTTTTATTTTGGTTTCTTGTTTTGTTTTCTGTTTTTTATTATATACTTCGTGCAGTTCTCTAACCAATGTCCGTTTGGCTAATGTAATTAAAGTTGTTAATTTATATGAGTGCATTTCAACTATGTCAATGGTTCCTTAATATTTATTGTGTAGAAGTACTGGTAATTTTTTTATTTACAATATGTTTAAAGAGATAACGGTTTGATATGTTTTCATGTGTTTATAGCAGAAGTTATTTATTTCCATGGCATTCCAGCAGATATGTTGGTGTTTGCGAGGCATGCAGTCAATATTTTGTACAGTTAGTGGACAGTATTCAGCAACGCCTGATAGCTTCTTTGGCCTTATGTTAAATAAAAAGACCTGTTTGGGATGTATTTTTTTATTTTTATTTTTTATTTTATGTCTTACTTATTTGATTTTCCAAAATCGGCTTTGCACACATATTGCCACATTCTTTGCTAGATGATAATTTTGCTTCTACTGTCATTATCGAGAAGAGGATGAGAAACAAAGTAAGTACGGGAGAGGACAAGAAGTGGATGAACGAGCTCAAGCAGTGACAGGGGACCTCTTGCCATGGCAGAGGCTTGCAATTTGTTGCAGATGCTCAAGCCAACAATATTTATATTTTATTCATTTTGTTAATTTCCTGTTTCTCCAACTGTGTGGCCACTACTTACAGGAAATAAATAAATGTTCCTTCCTTCCTTCCTTTTCTCTCTCCTTCCTCTTTCCTTCTTTTCTTTCTTCCTCCTTTCCTTTCTGGCTAGAAAACTGGAAATGCATGGAACAACTAGAGCTAGAGAACTGTATAGATGGAAAAGAAACGTTCTTAGTCCTAGTACCTGGACCAACAGAACCAATTTGGAATCACAGAAGTCAAGTCAAGAACTAACTGATCATTCAACCTTTTCTTTCTTTTTCTTCCCCTCAATCAACCTTTCCTTCAATAGTTTTCTCTAGTATCTGTGCCTATCCCAGAGGTTATATAGAGAAAATAGCTTCAGTAAAGCCCATATGGACCAAGAATGTCCCCATATGTCACCTCATTTCATAGTCACATGTCATTGTTTAGCCATCCTGCACAGTAGGTGTTATCTCTGCTTTTACAGGTGAATCTGAGGCACACTTATGTAACATTAATTTGAACTAGGATTCCAACCTGGGTCTTTATTCAAATCTAAAGTTAATTATTCTTTGCTCTTCCATAATTCCATTTTTGCGTTAATGTCCTTATATACTGAGATAAAAGGGGGGGGGGTATATTGGTTGCTGAAGACACTTCTAACTTTTTAACACAAACACTTTACTCACCAGATAGTGCACTTATCTCCAAGGGAAATGCTAAGTTCATGTAAATTCATCCTAAACTCTTTATTTTAGTAGGAACATTCCAATTTTTTAAAATTAGAAAATGAGAATTGTTAGTTTTGCTTTATATTTATGAATTGGTCTTATTTTTCTATTCTTCTATTTTGCAAGAGGAAACGTTTTTTCTAAGGTACCTTACTTTATGGGCCTCATGATATTCATGTGTGCATGTGCGCACACACACGAGAGCAGGTGTGAACACGTGCACATGTGAGCATGTGCATTAGCCTTCATTGCCTGCTAACTGTGACAGTGAGCACGTACTAAGAACTAATTAACATTTATAGGGATGTTATGAAAATTAAGGCAAAAATAATAATAAAAAAACAAAGTTAACTCAGGTATAGAAAAATATATTGAATATACATATATATCTATATAATATATGCACACATATGTATGCATATTATATATGCAATATATGTACACATATATGATACACACAAGGATACTTCAAAAAGTTCATGGAAAAGTAGAATTAAAAGGTAATACGACCCCTTCTATGAAATTTTTGAAGTACCCTCGTACAAACACATATACATGGGGGCAGAGAAAGTATGCATCACCATTTAACATCTAAATCCATTTCATACAGAGGTTTAATCCTTTCTCAGAAAACAATTGTCTGCAGAAGTGTCAAAATTGACAAAAGGGAATAGAACGGTGCAATAATTTCTCTGTGCATCAAATCAAGTGCCAACTTCTTTAAAAGAATTCTAGTGTTTCTGCATTAATCCAATTTTGAGTCTTCTCTTTGGCCCGTGAAAAGCCAGAACTTATTAGAAATTCTTCATTACACCCTTTGAGGCTTTCTTTCATTGTTGCGTAACTAGTGCCTACAGTCAGAAAAATGGGAAAGGCTAATTGTTTATCCACAATGGAGAACCACAGGGCTGTTTCAAAACTTCTTAGAAAGGGACAATTGCCCCACTTGATGATTTCCAATTTCAAGAGGAGCCCTTGATCTTGAGTTCTATCATGACTTCACGTTAACTCAGTGGACACCAAGAAGCATTTTTCCTGAAGAATACTTGGCATTTAAAATCTGGAGGTGGTTTTGGGAAACATTAGACCAACTGATTGGATACAAATGAAGAATCCTCTTTTCTTTTCCTTTAGCTGATTTTTTTTTCAGGAAGAAGTCAAAGGAAGTGTTGAGGGAAGGTTCAGTCACTGTCAGAAAAAAGCATTGAAAAAGCCACCCCTGGCCAGAGTTAACTTGCTGCTGTAATTCTTATTGTCGTGGCGGTGGTAGTGCCTGCATCGCTCTTATGTGGGGACGCAATGTTCTAACACAAATCTACAATGTGGCAATAAAAGATACCACGGATACGCCTTTCATTAATGAGGTAGCCTCAACACAGTTAAGTACCACAGCCTAAGCTGTTTGAAAAGCTCGGTACTCACATGGGATAAAGGGCAAACTCTTCCATTGTGAAAGAAAGAACGAAAAGAAAAAGAAAGAAAAGACAAACACTGCTAATCTATGCCAGAAACAGGCAGGCCTGAGGCAGGAGGATGACAAAGCATCAGGCTTCAAAGTGTTATTGTGCCAGAGCTTCCAAGCACTTTGAAGACAACCATCAAACCCTTCTACACGCAACCAGGGAGGCCTCCTGCCATTGATCTCGACGACAAATGTTTGTGTTTCATGACCAATTTTTTTTATGCCTCAAACACTCTAAGTAGTCATTAAACAGTATTTTTTTTAAAGATAAAACCAATTTTCCATTTAAATAATTATATCCCAAATGCAATCAAATTGCCAACTAGATGAAGTTGTTTGGGTTATTGCAATAGCGTGCTTTAGGAGCTATTACTATGCCAAGTATTACGGGGTTTGCAATTCTGAAATCAGCAAACTCCTATGTTCTCATTTACACCAGCCTCCACGAGATGATGGGCTAGCCCATATTGCCATGAAGTTATTATTAATGGGCTCAGATTGAATACATGGAGCAAGCAAACAGAGCCTCTCCCTTTTGGACTTTGGATAATAAGATATGAATTACATTAAAAAATCTAACTAATTGGGTTGATTTAATCATTTATTTGGCTACTATATGAAAATAGTCTGGGTAGAGGACTCAAGAGTGGTCTCTGAGCTAAACACTGCCCAGTGGATAGGATGGCTCTGTGATTCCTTTAACGAGAAATGGAGTGTAAACATTAGATGACCTGATCAAAGTCCCCAGTAAGCCAAATGTCAACAGGTACAGAGAAACAGACAAGCATGGCTTCCTTTTCCTAAGACAGCCAGCTCCTGTCTCAGCACCTGACCCCTCCAGCTCATTCGTGCAACCAGACATCATGGGGGGAGGGGTGGACGAACGGCTTTTGTCTGCAGGCTTCAAACATTTCACAAAAAGGCAAAATAATCTTAACCTGCTTTATATTCAACACGGACACAATTATTACTCTGACTAGCTCCATCCATCACCTGAAGACTGATTTTCAAAGTAGTAAGCCCAGAATGGGTAATACATGGATTAAGAAATAACTGTAACAAACAGTATTCAGACATGGAACTGAGGGAAAGCAGGTGAAGCCCAGGGCAGGGGGCCTGGGGCCGCCTCTCTCCTGCCTCCGCCGCCAGTCAGGCTGAGCCGGGAGTCCTCTGAGGATGGCATGAGCTGGCCTTCGGGAACCAAATGGCTGGAGGTCTCTTGTCCTGAAGGAGGAGTGGGGCCGGAGAATTACCCTCCACCGGTCAGCCTCGGCGGACTCAGCATGCACCCTTGGAGAGCCAGGACTGCGAGCAGAAATGGAAGGGTCCTTTCACATCAAGGGCTCTGTGGCAGGGGGCAGCCCTTGGTTCCCAGGTAACAAATTGGATACTCTATGGGAGAGAGGAATGTTTCCCCTGATTTTGCATCAGACACGGTTCCATGGATGCTATGTGGAAAATGGCCCAGCAGCTTTGGGAACTGTGTGGGGCCTTCCCAGATCCAGGCATTCACCAATCTGGGTGACCTCTGGAAGCAATGGCAGTGTGACAGATCCCCAGGAGACTGGGACGCATGAGACACCTCGGGTTTCCCAGACACAACAGGACACATTTGGACAGGGGCATGCTGTTGCTTAGGGTCCGCCTCCGCGAGGGCCGCCCAGAGCTGAGGACAGGAGGCCATGTACTCGCACAACCTCGGCCACTCCACACATCTGTGAGGGTGGAAGGGCTCCGTTCACATCAGGATCGCCTATTGTGACACAGAAAGTGTGGACGGTGCTCAGGAAATGTTAGTTGAACCCACACCAGAACAGATAACAAAAGCATTTGTCTAACTAACGGAGATCATTAAAGGAAAAGTTATTTTTTGACAATTTAAGGAAGATGTTGTGAAAGTGAGGCCCAGGAAATGATATCTATGAATTCCTATAAAAGTGAGAGCCAGACTTGGAAATTGTCCCTTCTGGACGAGAGTAGCTGAGAGAAACTGCTTGCAATGTGCATTGCAAGCTCCACACACTGACTTAGCAAACTCCTTCCTACATAAGTGATACTGCTGGGCACTGTTCTGAATGCCTTATGCCTTATAAGAACTCTGAGACAGAGCTTCTGCCTCTGCTGTTTCAAAGTTGGACCTTGGCACCATTTCACAGGTGAGAAAATGGTGGCAGAGACTAGTTAAAAAAAACTCGTCTAAGGTCAACACGTAAGAGGCAGCACAGCGGGGTCAAACCCAGGGAGGCCCTGCACAGCCACCGCGCTCTGGGCTGCCTCTGCACCAGGAGCAGGCCTCCTGTCCCCAAAATTCTGTGGGTGGTGTACTGTGTTCTTCTACTTCTGCATGTGGTTTGCATGTGTAGAGTCGATAAACAACTACTTGTTCAGCTGGTAACCTGTACAGAGGAAGTGCTGGAGGGAGGGGGAAAAAATGCTGGACCATGAGTCAGGTAATCCAAGCTTTGTCCTGCCTCGGTGACTCCATAACTCTGTCACATTGTCACCTTTATGTCTTCTGGTTTCAATGTCCACCTCCATAAAAAGGGCTGAGTTAGAATCTCTCAAGTGCATTTTAGCCTTGAGATGCTAAAATCCAAAGTAGCTAGACATGGGTTAGACACAGAACTTTTGGCCAAATACTTGAATCTCCCTCTGTCACAGATATTACCACAAGGACCTATTTAATCATCTAATATATTTTTAATTGACCGTTACTTTGTTTTTGATGTCCCAACAAGTACGTTCTTTTATTACAACAGCAATAAAATATTTGACTTAATTACTTGTGGAAAAAACAATCGTTAAAACCATCAACCAAGTTGACTAGAAAAATTGCTCTTAAATTTTAGTTGTTTTTAATTTTAAAATAACTTCAAATTTAAAAAAACTTAAACTGCTTTAACTTTTAGTTGTTTTTAATTGCTTTTACATTTTAATTGTTGCTTTTGAAGAAGAGGTCAAAGCAAAGAGAAAAGGTTTGTGTACATAAAATGTGTTTCACTCTCAGTTGTTACTAGACAGATATGTTTATATACGTCTTTCTTTTTTGTTTTTGGCTTGTCTGGCTATTTTTTTCCCATGTATTTCTATATTTCTGGATCTGTGTTTTACTTCGCACATCATTGAATTTCTACCTCTTTTCTTTTCACTCTCTGTCAAGAGAGTTTATGTTTTTGCTCCTATATCTTTATTTTCTATCACTCTTCACATTTCTGTATTCTTTTTCTGGCTTCTTCTGAAAACCAGAAGGAAAGGTGATTAAGAGTAGAACATTTATGCAGAGAAAACTTCAAATGAGGCTTCATGCCCTAGGCCAGAAGTTCTTCAACTTTAGTGTACATAATCACCTGGGAACCCTATCAAAAATAAATATTCTCCTACTTCACCCAGCAGAGATTCTGAGACAGTGGGTCAGAAATAGGACCTGAGAATCTACCTTTTGTAACTGTTGTGGAGCAGTGGGTTGGTGCCTCCCACTTCTAGAATTCTGCAACACGTCAATGCAGGGGAGGGCTCTGTGAAGATGAGCATTTTTTTTTTTTTTTTGCTTTGTTTTTGCAAGAAGATAGAGATAGACCAATTAGAAAAACTGGAACCCGCCATACCTTATTGATAATCCTGATTCTTTTCTGGGAGCGACATATTCTCCCATGTCAGGGTTTTCTTCTGCTCGGATAGTCTTTTCCAGATTCATGTATAGGAAGTGTGAGCACATAGTGTAATGACTGCAGAAGTCATCAAAAGATTAATAACCATGATCTAATTAGAGATTGATAAGATTTTAAACTGTATGTATGGGGCTTAGTGATATATTCCTACTTCTTTGTTTTCTCTTTATAGTTAATACAAAAGGCAATTTTGGTAATTGCATAACATTGTCTCTGAGAAGATCAACTTGGTTTCATATGTGTGGCTATTATGCAGAATTAACCTTGCTGGATATTGTGCATGCAAGAAGGACCTGAAGGTGTGGTGAGTTGTGGAGTGAGCACTAAACAAATTTGGTCCAGGCTGTCCTCTTACTCAGTGATATGAACTTGAACTAGATGCTTTTTTTTTTTTTTTTTGTCTTTTATCGTGACTGGCAAGGGGATCGCAACCCTTGGTGTGGTGTCGCCCACACCGCGCTCAGCCAGTGAGCACACCAGCCATTCCTATATAGGATCTGAACCCGCGGCGGGAGCGTCGCTGCGCTCCCAGCACTGCACTCTCCTGAGTGCGCCATGGGCTCAGCCCTGAACTAGATGCTTTGATTGTATATTTATTCTTCTGTAGGGTGGAGCCAATGATATGTATGTTGCTTATGTCCCTGGGATGCTATTAGGGTGAGCTCATGTCAAGCTGCTTTAACAATTAAAGAATTAAAATAGATGAGAATGTTCCTCTCATTTCTTTAATCCATAAATTCAATCTCCCAGACCATTAATTTGCTTATATTCTTTATATTTTGAATCCCATAATTTAATGTTGTACCAAAACCACCTTGATGCACCAACTGAGGGATGAATTTATAATAAAGAAACACAATCTGTTTGAATATAGTTTTTAAAGAATGATAGTTACCATGCAGCACAACTCTGGTCAAGCTGTGTTTCTGGTAGTACATGACCTACAACAGAAGACTCTTCTACATGAAAAGGCAGAAGGGCCCTTTGACCCACTGAGAGGTCACATGCCATTAGAAAAAGAGAAGCTGAGTTAACTGCCAGTAGAGTAAAGTGGTGGAAGACATTTCTAATCACTATGGTTATGCATGCCCTGTAATGTTGGCTTCCAAGTTTTTATTTGTTTAGCCAGTGAATTAAAAAATAAGTAAATAAAATGTATAACATAATGGTGAAGAGAATAGCTTCCAGGTTAGATAATACAATTTTTAGGTTAACCACTTAGAATGCTGTGGCATGGGCAAATTATTTAAAGTCAATACCATTTTTCCTTCTCTCTTTAAATTTGGGATTAAATATAGTATCTACCTGATAGAACTATTAGGAAAATTTTGAGTGGAAAGACATCTAAAAAGCAGAGCTCAGTGTCTGCCATGGTGAGTTCACCATCAACCCTGCTAGAAACATCTAATTGCAGGGCCGGCCCGGTGGCACACTGCTACAGTGCGCCACTTGGGAGCGTGGCGGTGCTCCTGCCAAGGGCTCAGATCCCACATACAGACCGGTTCCTGCTCACTGGCTGAGCACGGTGTGGGCGTGACACTGAGGGTTGCGATCCGTTGCCGGTCACGAAAAAAGACAAAAAGGAAAAAAAAAAAAAGAAACATCTAATTTCGTGTTTACGGCCATACCCTCTAGGGATTATCAGAAGTGCCTTCCCCTGTCATGCCCTGGTCCATGTGCTCTGGGACTCTGGCTCTGACAGTGGCTTCACAAATACCTAGGGTGAAAATGTGTTTGATCTCCATGATATCAGTCATAGATGGCTGTGTTTTTGATCCAAACAGCTTTCTTTAATAATACTGCTCTATTTATTTAAGCATAGCCCACCTCTTGAGATAACAGATTGTATTAGTTCGATGTGTAAATTAAAGCAGCACCTGATTTCTTTGAATTGATGAAAACTGAAGTGTCCCATGCAAAGAATGATTTTCTTTTTGTAATTGAAGAAGTCTTTTTATACTGAAAAAATAAATAGTGTATGTTGGGCTATAAGAAGTAGAAATCTGACCAAACAGGTTTAAATAATAAGGACACTTGTTGCTCATGTAATTGAAGGCCAAATTTTCAAGCACAATGTAATTGTGGCATTAGTTCTATTTCTTTATTATTCCTTGATCACTCTACTCACCAATATTTCGACTTTGTCATCAGGCCCTTAGCAAAAACCTGGGCATTATTCCTCTTTACTTGCATTCAGCATAGATTGCTTTCCATGGCTTCCTTTTAAAAGCATGAAGGAAATTTCACAGAAGTTACTGGTAAATCTTCCCAGTGACTTTCTGGCCCAAGTTGGCATAGGCCAGTCACAGGACAGGAGGCCAAGATCGCCTAACAAGTCAGAACCCACTCCTGGAGGGGCCAGGTCCGCAAATTGCATTCCTACTAGAGAGCATGGGATTAGACAGGGTGAACAGAGGGGAGTCAAACATCACACACGCCAGCAATTTATCTTAATATTCATGATGAAACTTTATACAGTATCCCTGCTTTCTACATCCTTAAATAGACAACGCTGAACGTAATTTAACCTTTTTGATGGAGAGGAGAGGATAATGCAGAAATTATTATTCAGTAATAACTTCAGCCAGGGGCTTCTATGTAGGTGAGCAGGACTGTTCACTCTTAAAGTAAATATTTCCTGTCTTTTTAAAATGTTATTGCTGCTTTTTGAATACTCGTCTCCTCAGTCATTGTGATGCTGACAGCTTAAGTTCTTGTTGTAGACAGCAGTCTCCTTCCCCATTACTCTGCTATGGGAGGAGATATCACAGGAAATCTCTCCATAGATCCCGCTTCACTCTGAGCTTGTTGGATGATCCTGTGTCCAGCATAAAGCACATGGTCTGATGCCGTCAGAAGACGGATGCTGTACAGCTCGGGGTCACTCTGGGCAGCAGCTGTGCACCTCTGCTCTCAGCTCACATGTGCTTGCTCCCAAACTTGTTCAAGCCAATCTTACTTGAGACTGTATCGCATAGAAACTTGAAATCTGAGGAAAGCAAAAACAAAAGCAAGCTAACAAACAGGTGAATTGTTTCTAGAAGAGTTAAAGAAAAATCACTAAAAATATTTGTGGCTCAATTAGCCATGAGAGAGACACTGTAAAAGAGTAAGAAAAAAAACACTAAATATAGAAAGATTCTACATTCATAGAATTTTGCAGGGATCTCTAAATTTTTGTTCTTCTTTAAAGAATCTCAAACTGGAAATTGCACAATGTGCATTACAAATGTGATTCACACAAGAAAGAAGATAGCAACCTCCAATCAGCAGAGCCACTCTCAAAGAAAAGGTCCTGGCCCTGTATCAAAAGCTTGATGAATGAATATACAATGACATATTTTAAGTTAAAACCTAATGTTAAATGTATGTATCATTTTGTATCATTACCCTCTTCAACTAACTTGTTCTGTTAACCAACCAACCTGTTTTGGCTATACTGGCCAGCTGCCAAAAAAAAAAGCTTTTATGGTATATCGGAAGGATGAGGTAGTGGAATTGTGTGCACGCATTTGTGTGTGGCTGGGGTGGGACAGGGGGTGCTTGTTGAAATATAGACATAAGAATGCTTAGTCCTCATCCAATATCTAAGTTCATTTAGATTTTAGACAATGTCTAAAGTTAATGAATCAAAAATTATTTGAATATGTATTTTTTAGCACTTTAGAATACTCAAAAAAATACTAAAATTGTTCAAAAGTATGCATCTTTGGAAGGTGGAACTTTTAAAGTGGAGGGTCGGGCTGCCTAAAGGTAGCTGCTGTTTTCATTACATGCTTATTGCTTCTGATTTTTTAATGGTGTATAATTTTACTCTTATAAATATGAAAATATTAGCCAGGAACACCAACTTGTCCTGGTTGAGCTGGTGTGGCACCAGCCTCCAAAACAGCCCCCACTGGACTCTTCTTCCCAGTACTCGCAGCCTGGCATAGCTCCCTCTCACCCTGCACAATGCACAGGCTGGTCTGGGTGACCAACAGCATGCTGCAAAGTCAATGGGAAGACACTTCTCAGATCAGGTTATAGAAGACCCTCACCTCCCTCTTTCTCTCACTCCCCTCTCTCTCAGATCATTCACCCTGGGGAAATCCTGCTGCCACAACATGGGAAGCCTTACAAAAGAGCACATGAGGTGAGGAACTGAAGCCTCCTGACAATTTCTCTAAGCCTCATCCATTACTTATAAACTTTAGGTAATAATAATAATAATAATAATAATAATAATAACAATGTCTTCCTTGTGAATTATTGTGAAATTTAGATACAAAATATACAAGATTTGACCTGCCAACCTCCAGGCTCCAAAGCAGCAGTGCCAACCAGCATGCTCTGTGGGATCCAGGCTGGGTGAGACCCTGTCCCCAAGAGGCTGACCCTCAGGCCGTGAGGCAGCAACAGGAAGCAGAGCATCAGCAACAATCCCTGTCACTGCTGCAGACACCAGGGTGAAACAAGTGGACCATGAAAGCCTCTGCCACAATGACTAAACACAAACAGAGAGATACTAGAAACCAGGAAAGTACACCACCACCAAAGGAATATAATAACTCTCAAGTACTACATCCTATAGAACAGAAAGTCCTTGAAATGACTGACAAGGAATTTCAAGCAACAATTCTAAGCAAACTAAACGAGATACAAGAAGACTCAGTTAGACAACACAACAAAATGAAAGAAGTATACAGGACCTGAAAGAAGAAATGTACAAAGAAATCAATGTCCTGAAAAAGAATGTAGTAGAGTTTGTGGAGCTCAAGGATTCATTTAATGGAATAAAAAACACAACAGAGAGGTTAACCAGCAGGCTAGAAGAAGCAGAGGAAAGAATTTCTGACCTTGAAGACAGCCTGTTTGAAATAACACAGGCAGATAAAAAAAAAGAATTTTAAAAATTGAGGAAAATCTGAGAGATAACAGCTAACCTTAAGCACTCAAATATCTGAATCATGGGTATTCCAGAGAGGGAGGAAAAAGGAAATGGCATTGAAAACATATTCAATAAAATAATAGCAGAAAACTTCCCAGGTATAGAGAGAGATACAGATATTCAGACTGAGGAGGCTCAAAGAACCCCAAACATATTCAACAGTAAAAGGTCCTCTCCAAGACATGTTATAGTTAAATTGGCAAACTCAAAGACAAAGAGAGAATCCTGAAAGCCTCAAGAGAGAAAGCCAAGCCACCTATAAGAGAGCCTCTATCATCTGACTAACACCAGACTTTTCATCAGAAACCCTAAAACTCAGAAGAGAATGGGATGATACATTCAAAATACTAAAAGACAGAAATTGCCAGCCAAGAATACCTTACCCAGCAAAGCTCCTTCTGAAATGAAAGACAAACAGTATATTTCCCAGACAAACAAAAAACTGCAGGAGTTCACTAATGCATGACCAGTCTTACAAGAGATTCTCAAGGAATACTGGGTCTGGTACCCAAAAAACAACCATCATTACCATGAATATTCAAGAAAGAACATAACCCACCAGTAAAATAAAAAATGCTAACAATACAGAGGAAAAAAGTTTATCTAGCATCCTAAGAAACCAACAAACACAGGAGACAACAATAAAATGGAAAGAAAGGAGCAAAAGGTATTTAAAGCATCCAAACAAGCTTTCTCTCTTGCTTCCTCTCACCATGTGACCAGTTTTTACCTATCAGCTGCCTGCCATTTTCCACCATGAGTAGAAGCAGCCTGAGGCCTGTGCCAGATGCAGCTGTCCCAGAATCATAAGTAAATAAACCTTTGTTCTTTATAAATTAAAACAAACAAGCAAACAAATAAATAGAACATGCATACAAAAATCAATAAAAGGCCAGGAATAAATCAACACCTTTCAGTAATAACTCAACATAAAAGGATTAAATTCCTCACTCAAAAGACATAGACTGACTGATTGGATTAAAAAGATGGACTCAACAATATGCTGCCTTCAAGAAACTCACTCACCTGTAAAGACACACATAGACTACAAGTTAAAGGATGGAAAAAGATATGCTATGCAAATAGAAATGAAAAACGAGCTGGAATAGCTATTCTTACATTAAATAAAATAGACTTTAAACTAAAACCACAAAAAAGATAAAGAAGGTCACTGTATAATGATAAAAGGGTCTATCCAACAAGAAGACATAACAATCATAAATATATACACAACAAACACTGGAGCAGCCAGATATATAAAGCAAACACCATTAGACCTAAAGAAAGAGATAGACACTAATACCATAATAGTAGGGGACCTGAACGCCCCACTCTCAAGATTGGACAGATCATCTAGGCAAAGAATCAGCAGAGAAACACAAGATCTAAACAACATTCTAGACCAATTGGACTTGGCAGACATCTAAGAACATTTCACCCAATCACTTCAGAATACTCATTCTTCTCATCAGCACATGGAACATTCTCCAGGATAAATCTCATGTTAGGTCACAAATCAAGTCTCCACAAATTCAAAAAAAAATGGAATTACTCCATGTAATTTTTTCAGATCACAATGGATTAAAACTAGAAATCAATAACAAAAGAAACTCTGGAAACTATACAAATGCATGGAAATTAAACAACATGATACTTAATGACATATGGGTCCAAGAAGAAATTAAGCAAGAAATCAAAAAACTTATTGAAACTAATGAAAGTAATGAAACATCAAACCAAAACCTGTGGGATACTGCAAAAGTAGAACTGAGGAGAAATTTTATTGCATTAAATGCTTACTTCAGAAGAATGGGAAGATGGCAAGTAAACAACCTAACACTTCACCTTAAAGATCTAGAAAAACAAGAACAATCCAAACCCAAAGTTAGTAGACAGAAAGAAATAATTAAGACCAGAGCAGAACTAAATGAAATAGAAACTCCCAAAATGATACAAGAGATCAATGAAACAAAAAGTTTGTTTTTTGAGAAGATAAATAAAATTGGCAAGCCATTGGCAAGACTAACTAAAAAGATGAGAGAAGACCCAAATAACAAAAATTAGAAATGAAAAAGGCGGTATTACAACCAATACTTCAGAAATACAAGGAATCATTAGCAACAACTATAAACAACTGTACATCAACAAATTTGAAAATCTGGAGGAAATAGATACATTTTGGGACACATACAAACTGCCAGGACTGGGCCAAGAAGACACAGAAAATATGAATAGACTAATAACAATCAAAGAGATTGAAGCTGTAATCAGCAGATTCCCAATGAAGAAAAGCACAGGACCGGATGACTTCACTGCAGAATTCCAGCAAATCTTTAAAGAAAATTAATACCAATTCCCTACAAACTATTCCAAAAAATTGAAACAGAGGCCACTTTCCCAAACTCGTTCTATGAGGCAAACATCACCTTGATACTAAAACCAGACAAAGACACAACAAAAAAAGAAAACCACAGGCTAATATATTTGATGAATATAGATGCAAAAATACTCAATAAAATACTAGCTAATGGAATACAGCAACAAATACAGAAAATTATACACCATGATCAAGTGAAATTGATCCCAGGGATGCAAGGTTGTTTCAACATACGAAAATCAATAAATGTGATACACCACATCAACAAAATCAAAGACAAAAGCCATATGATCATCTCTATAGATGCTGAAAAAGCATTTGACAATATTCAGCATTTGTTTATGATAAAGACTCCCTATAAATTGGGTATAGAAGGAAAGGATCTCAACACAATTAAAACCATATATGACAAACCCACTGCCAATATCATCCTGCATGGGGAAAAGTTGAAAGCGTTCACCTTAAGAACAGGAACAAGATAAGGATGCCCACTCTTGCCACTCCTATTCAACATAGTGTTGCCAGAGCAATAAGGGAAGAGAAGGAAATAAAGGGCATCCAGATTGGAAAAGATAAAGTAAAACTGTCCCTGTTTGCAGATGATATGATCTTATATATAGAACAGCCTAAAGACTCTACAAAAAAACCTCTTAGAGTTGATAAATGAGTTCAGCAAAGTTGCAGTATACAAAATCAACACACAAAAATCAGTAGCATTTCTATACTCCAGCAATGAACTAGCAGAAAAATAAATCAAGAAAGCTAGCTCATTTACAATAATCATCAAAAATAAAATAAAATAAAATACCTAGGAATAACCAAAGATGTGAAAAATCTTTACAAGACTGTTGAGAGAAATTAAAGAGGGAACAAGAAGATGGAAAGATAACTCCTCCTCTTGGATTGGAAAAATTAACTTTATGAAAATGTCCATATTACCCAAAGTGATCTACAGATTCAACACAGTCCCCATCAAAATCCCAATGATATTCTTCTCAGAAATGGAAAAAAATTCTAACTTTCTTGTGGAATAACAAAGGACTATGAATAGCCAAAGCAACTCTGAGAAAAATAAATAAATAAATAATAAAGCTGGAGTCATAACACTACCTTAGTTTAAACTATACTACAAAGCTATAGTAACCAAAACAGCATAGTACTGGCATAAAAACAGACACAGGGACCAATGCAACAGAACAGAGAATCCAGAAATCAACCCATACATCTACAGCCATCTGATCTTCAACAAAGGTACCAAGACTACACACTGGGGAAGAGACAGCATCTTCAGTAAGTGGTGCTGGGAAAATTGGACATTCACATGTAGGAGAATGAAACTAGATCCATACCATATACAAAAAAGAACTCAAAATGGATTAAACAAGTATACATCCTGAAACAATAAAACTCCTTAAAGAAAGCATGGGGGGAAACACTTCAGGAAGTGGGATTGAGTACAGACTTTATGAATATGACCCCAAAAGTATAGGCAACCAAAGGAAAAATAAACAAATGAGATTATACCAAACTGAAAAGCTTCTGCACAGCAAAAGAAACAATTAATAGAATGAAAAGACAACCAACAGTGTGGGAGAAAATATATGCAAAGTATATATCTGACAAAGGATTAATATCCAGAATTTACAAGGAACTCAAACAACTTAGTAAAAAAACCAAGTAACCCAATTAAAAAATGGGCAAAGGAGCTGAATAGGCATTTCTCAAAGGAGGATATGCAAATGGCCAACAGACACATGAAAAAATGCTCAACATCACTCAGCACTTGGGAAATGCAAATCAAAACCACTTTGTGATACCATTTCACTCCAGTTAGGATGGCTAATATACAAAAGACTGAGAACGATAAATGCTGGTGGGGATGCAGAGAAAAAGGAACTTTTCTGCACTGTTGGTGGGACTGCAAAATGTTGCAGCCTTTATGGAAAATGGTATGGAATTTCCTCAAACAATTACAGATAGATGTACCATATGACCCAGCTATTCCATAGCTGGGAATATACCCAGAGGAATGGAAATCATCATGTTGAGGGGATACCTGTACTCCCATGTTTATTGCAGCACTTTTTACAATAGCCAAGAGTTAGAACCAAACTAAATGCTCATCATCAAATGAGTGGATAAGGAAAATGTGGTATATCTACACAATGGGATACTAGTTGGCTATTAAAAAAAAATGAAATACTACCATTTGCAGCAACATGGTTAGACTTAGAGAAAATTATACTAAGTGAAATAAGTCAGGCATGGAAAGATAAATATCGCATGTTCTCACTTATTTTGGGGAGCTAATAAATATAAATAAATAAGTATACAAACAAATAAACAGGGGCAGAGGGAAGAAGACACAACAATCACAATTCCTTGAACTTGTTAAGACAAGTGAACAGACATGATGTTGATAGGGGTGGAACAGGGAGAGGGAGAGGGGAAAAGGAGGAATTGGTAAAGGGACACAAAAATCAACTACATTGTATATTGATAAATTAAAATAAAAAACAGCATATACAAGGTATAAAATGAGAAGTAGACCCTTGATGACAGCCGAGCTTATCATTCTAAATATTATTAATATTATTGATGTGTTTATAAAACTCATCAAAGTCATTCAGCTTGTATGCAGCAGAGATAGGACTCCAGAACAGATCTGTCTGCATATTAAATCCATCGTCTGGCCACTACACATGCGTATAAACAGATGCCCATAGTAAATTTGGATAAAAATTTCTCTTTTTCATTGTGCACTTGTGTGGATTATGGAAATCCTTGTCATTCTTCTCCAGTGACCCCTGCAAGGAAGAATCCTCCCGTCGGGTCAGGGGAACACGTGACAACATGAGACAGAACTCTGAGGACAGAGCAGGCTCTGTGGAATTCCATGCCTGTAGGCAGACAGAGAGAGAGGAGAAAGTAAATACCATGTGTATCAACTCGGAGTGAAGGGAATGGGGAAATGATACCCTAGAAGAGCTTTGGATAAGAAAGGAGGATGGTGGCTGGAAGAGAGAAGCCACCTGTGCTGACATGCGGAAGCGGTTCTGATTAGCAGCCTGGAGAAAGATCTGGATGGAGAGCATTGGGAGAAGGATCAGCTGGTGACTCGCTGAAGATCTGAACCCAGAGTCTGGGTGCTGCCAGGTGTGCAGGGAGGCAACTCAGGGCTAGGAACGTTGTTAAAATCAAGCCAACTACAGATGACAGTGTTCAGAAGGAAGTTAGAAAAGCCCGTCCTTACTGGAAGGTAAATATGAAGTGAGTCTAGTAAGATAGGTAGTGACCCCAGCAGTGAGAGATTAGAGAAAAGAGTAAAAGAGAGGAGGCATGGGACGACGTGGACGGTCCAAGAGGAGGTCCAAGGATGGTTGTGCTTGGTCGTGTGAGCCGAGTGTCAAGAGACAATTGTTTTAAGGAGTTCACCTTCTAAAATGTGGCAAAAACTAGTTGTGCACTTAAACTATTGGGTGAGCTGGATAGGATGAACATTCCTTAAGGCTTGGGGCAGAGGTATCTGATGTCGGTGGTACAGGATTTGGGAGAGGAACATTTCCCTCCCTCCCCTGCACTTGGTTGCTAACCATGGTTCACTCTGGTCTCCTGAGAATGAGGACAGCCCCATAGTGGAGGACAGCTGTACCGGGTAGGGATGGTCCTCCCCGGGAGGGCCCGGCAGGACAGGCAACAGGGAGGTACCTTGACAGACACCAGGCAAAAAGGACAGCAGATACTTTCCTGAACCCAAGTGAGAGGAAGAAATGGCATGCAGTAAATCCTGTGTTAACTACAGAGTGTGAGCGCCTCCATGGGCAGGAGCTCTGTCCGCCTCCCTTGGAGCCTTGGCCCTAACACGGAAGAGTGCCTGATGCAAAAATCTGAATAAATACTTGAATGAATGAAAAGCACATCCAGTGATGGAGTTGGGTATGTAGGTCTGAATGTAGGAGAGAGGTCTTGCCCAACATAGATATGGGAGTAATTAAACCAAGGATTTAGATACAATTCCAAAGAGAGTCTGGGAGATGAGGTGGAGATGAGGAACCCAGGGCACATCAAAATTTGAGGAGTGAAAAGAAGAGACATGAAAGATCCAAGATCTGGCCATAGAAGTGGGAAAGAGTGGTCAGGGGATTGTGGAAGGGAAAGGCACAGAAGAAAGGAGAGCTCAAAAGCAACAACAAATGGCACAAAAACTGGAAAACCAAGGAAGATATTGACTGAAAAATACCTGTTGGATTTAGCAAGAAGGAGGTCATTTGTAAGTATTGGGACAGCCATTTCATTGGAGTAGTGGAGGCAGAAATCAGGTTCTTCTGATTGAAGAAGTTGATGGCAAGTGGAGAGGAGAATGCAGTGAATATATTGTTTAATGAACTTGAATGTGGGGAAGGAAACCCATCAAAGAGTCATAAGAGAAGAGGAGAAGATGAGGAATAGCTTCTTAAATGAGAGATTTCAGCATATGTGGACTTCCCTACCTCTCGAGATCCAAATAAGATCGACTTGAGTACTGTTCTAAGGTTGTCCACTGATTATATTCATATTCTTATGGTCTCCTCTGGCTCTGGCCTCAGGCTTTCTCCACTTCCTTGATTATTACTGAATTGACTAGACTGGAAACTCAGTCTCTTCAAGTTCAGCAAAAATTTGTATTTATCGGCCATTTGTGGGTATTTGTTGGGTGCTGAATGCAAACTATTATTCATTTTATACCCCAAACAAGCTTAAATCCCACTTTCTAAAAGCCTCTCTCCTTTGGCTGCTTCCTGGATGTACACATTAAGGATAAGTCCTTGCTTAGACACCTTTGGGAATCCTTTTCCTGCAGCAGCCCTCGAACGTTGGTGTTTTTCAGGGCTCTGCCCACAGCTGCGTTCTCTTTTATATTCTTCCCTAGAGACTTGTAAACCATCAACCAGTGGATCACAGCCACGTAACACATGAGATTTTTCTTGACCTGTAATTTTTTTAATTAAAGTTTTAAATTTAAGATATTTTAGAGATTCACATGCAATTGTAAAAAATAATAAGAGATCTCCTGTACTCTTTACCCAATTTCCCCAATGGTAACGCCTTGTAAAACTACAGTGCCATATCCCAGTCAGAATACGGACATTGGATACAGTCAAAGTACAGAATGTTTCTGTCACAGGGGTCCCTCCTACTGCCTTTTGTAGTGACATTCACTTCTCTTCCACCTCTACCCCTACTTAACCTCTTGCAACCACTGTCTGTCCTCCATTTCTATAGTTTGGTCATTTTAACAATGTTGTCTGAATGGAACCACACCGGATGTAGAATTTTGGGGTGACTTTTTTTTTTTTCCTTTTTGTCTTTTTTCGTGACCGGCAATGGATCGCAACCCTCAGTGTCGCGCCCGGAGCGGACCGGGATCGGCAACGGGATCGCAACCCTCGGTGTTGCACCCGCTCCTCTCTCAGCCAGCGAGCGGCCGGTCTGTATGTGGGATCCGAACCCTCAGCGGGAGAGCCGCCGCGCTCCCAAGCAGCGCACTGTAGCAGTGCGCCACCGGGCCGGCCCTTGGGGTGACTTTTTTTTTTTTCCTTTTTGTCTTTTTTCGTGACCGGCAATGGATCGCAACCCTCAGTGTCGCGCCCGGACCGGACCGGGATCGGCAACGGGATCGCAACCCTCGGTGTTGCACCCGCTCCTCTCTCAGCCAGCGAGCGGCCGGTCTGTATGTGGGATCCGAACCCTCAGCGGGAGAGCCGCCGCGCTCCCAAGCAGCGCACTGTAGCAGTGCGCCACCGGGCCGGCCCTTGGGGTGACTTTTTTTCCCTCAGCATCATTCTCTGGAGACCCAGCCAGGTGACTGTGCATACCCACAGCTCACTCCTGTCCTTGCTGAGGAGTGTCCTGCTGTGCCGACCACCACACTTTGTTTAACCTTTCCCCCATGGAGCTGCATCTAGTTTTTGGCAATTATGAATGAGTGCTCATTTACAGATTTATAGGGGAAGATAAGTCTTCATTTCTCTGGGATAAACATCGAAGAATGCAATTTGTGGGTCATATGATAGTGGCGTGCTTGGTTTTATGAGAAACTGCCAAACTGTTTTCTAGGTGTACCATTTTACATTTCTACCAGTAAAATATGAGTTATTCAGGTTCTTTGCATACCCCTAGAATTTGCTATTGGTATTTTTTATTTTGGCCATTCTGATAGGTCTGCAGTGGTGTTGTACTGTGGTTTTAATGTGCAGTTTTCTGATGGCAGTGACTTTGAGCATCTTGCCATGTGCTCATTTGCCATATGTGTATCTGCTTCAATAAAAGTCCCTTCATCTTATTTGCCCATGTTCTAACTGTATTGTTACCTTCTTTACTTTGGAGTTTTGAGGGTCCTTTTCCAGATACGTGGTTTACAATATTTTCTTTCCTTCTGTAGCTTATCTTTTCATCCTCTTAATGGTGTCTTTCACAGAACAAAAGGCTTTAATTTTGAAAAAGCCCAATATACTAATTTTTCCTTTTATGGATCTGCTTATAGTTTCAAGTCTAAGAACCCCTTACCATAGACCCTGAAGAGCTTCTTGTATGTGCTCTCTAAGATGTTTACATGTTTGTGTTGTGATTTAAGTGCGCAGTCCATTCTGAGTTAATTGTCGTGTGTAGTGTGAGACAGCAGGAGCGGTGCTGACGAACACACACCAGCACGACCTGTTGAAAAGCTATCTTTCCTCCATTGAATTTCTTTAGCACTTTTGTCAAAAATCAGTCAGGCATATATTTTTTGTGGGTCTGTTTCTGGGTTCTCTATTATGTCCCACTGATCTATGTGTCTTTCCCTATGCCAATATCACCGTCTTGTTTACTGTATCTATACAGGGGTCTTAACATTAGGTTAACTGATTCCTTCCACTATTCTTTTCTTAAAAAACTGTTTTAGCTACTCCAGTTCCTTTGTTTTTCATATAAGTTTTAGAATAATCTTATTTATACCTACAAATAAATCTTACTTGGGTTTGGACAAGTATGATATTAAACCTGTATATCAATTTGTGGACGATCAGCATCGTTGCTGTGTTGAGTGTTCCAATCCACGGACACAATATGTCTCTCCATTTACTTAGATCTGCTTTGGTTTCTTTCAGCATACAAGCCCTGTACATACTTTGTTAGACTTATACCTAATTTTTTTTTGGGTGACTGTAGATGGTATTGTACAGTGGGCACTTTGTACCTTTGTATCCATGGGTTCCACATCCATGGATTCAACCTACCTAGGACAGAAAATATTAAAAAAAAATTTAAAAAAATAAAAAATAAAAATAACAATATAACAATAAAAATTAATACAAATTTTAAAATACAGCATAGCAACTATTTACACAACATGTACATTGGATTAGGTATTACAAGTAATCTATAGATGATTTAAAGTACGTGGGAGGATGTGTGTAGGTTATATGCAAATACTAGTCCATTTTACATGAGCATAAGGGACTTGGTCATCTGTGGATTTTGGTATCCTGGGGGCTATGGGAGACGTATTTCTGGAACTAATCCCCCATAAATACCAAAGAATGACTGTATTTTTAATTTCTGTTTCCACCTATTCATTGCTACTATATAGTAATATAACTGATTTTTGAATGCCTTTCTTGTATCTTGTGACCTTGCAAACACACTTATTAGTTGTAGGAATATTTTGGTAGATTCCTTGGGATTTTTCTACATGTGCAATTATGTCATCTGCAAAAGTGGACAGTTTTATTTCTTCCTTTACACCTGTATGCCTTTTTCTGCCTTATTTCACTGGCTGGAACTCCCAGCTGTATTTGAATTAGAGTCGAATAAGAGTGGGCCTCCGCGTCCTGCTGCTGATCTTAGGGAAAAAGTATTCAGTGTGTCATCATTAAATATGTTAAGTTTTTTAGATACTGTTCATCAAGTTCCTCTCTATTCCTATTTTTTTCTGAGAGTTTTATCATGAATGGGTATTAATTTTGTCAGATGCTTATCTGACATGGCTGCTTTAAAATATTTGTCAAATTATTCTAATGTCTGTCATCTTGGTGTTGGTCATCTATTAATTGTCTTTTTAATTTTAGTTTTGAGATCTTCCTGGTTTTTGGTATGATAAGTGATATTCAGTCAAAAAATCTGGACATTTTTTGTATTGTGTTCTGAGACCCTGGATGTTGTTTCTGCTGGCTTCTACTGACACCCCTCATTAGGGAAGAGGGGGTGCCCTCTCATACCTGCTGGGTGGAGGTACAAGTCCAGGTTCTCCATTCAGCCTCAGGTGACACACAAGGTGGAAGCTCTTTGTTCCTGCTGGGTGACGGTAGCCCTCACTCTCTGTTAGATCCCCTCTGATGTCACCCCAGCCATGGGTGACAGCTTCATTACTGTCAGGTGGGGCTGGAAGTCCAGGCTCCCCATGTGGTACCCACAGACACTGCAAGGCTGGCTGGCTGGAGCTCATTATCGGCCTGGGGTATGAAAATTCTGCCTCCCTACCTGGTCTTCAGTGACCCCAGCCTGTTAGGGGTGCTGAGACACTGTATTATAGTTTCATGGAGGTAAAAGCCCAGGCTCCCCTACTTGGCCTTGGCTAGTGTGCCTTGGGTGGGACTACAGTTTTCTTCTGTGGTGCTTTGCAGAGGGAGTATAGCAGTCATTGTCTAAAGTTTTCTGGCTAGCTAGGCTGTCCCTTCCTGGTCCTTTGATTAGAAAGAGCAGGCTTTGTTGGGCTTTTTTGTCTGTGTATGTCATTGTTTCCAGTTTGCCAACTTCTTTAGCTCCAAGTCTGAGATGCATGAAAAAAAAAGAAGATCCAGCGAACTCACGTCATCTTGTTCCTCTGGACCCAAGACTCTCACAGGTCTGCAGTCTTTTTTCCACTTTTAAGCCTTCTCATGTCTGTTTCATACATAATGTCCAAGCTTTTTAATTCTTCTTGGTGAGAGAAACAGAGCCAAGTCTAGATGTCTACTCCATCTTCCTGAACGTGGAGCCCCGCTGCTCTGAGCAGCACTTGCAACGTCCTGTTTCTGCTCCCAGGGCTGCGTTGCTCAGCTGGATGCGTCCTCTGAGCTCCAGGCGAGAGCCCTCGTGCTCGCCAGTGTTTTCACTGGCAACCCTGCCAGGGACGGGAACTCGGCGCGAGTCCGGGGGCTCGCTCCTGTCCCCCGTATCCCGCACCCACGTCCCCATCACCGCATCAGCCACCCAAGGCTCGGACTGCACCTGCCCCACCTGACGTGATTCATCTGTTCTAAACGTTCTTCTCTTCTGTGTTCGAAGTTTAACGTGACCTTATTTCCCTATTCACCATAGCTCTGTTATTTACTCACCTTTGCACGCTGTCTGATAGCTGCACTCACTCTGCCTTCTGTAGTCCTGACGTCCCTCCCATCGCCACTGTCCTGCATCCGCTGTCCCCATCCAGCACTGACACCAAGCAGCCCGGCCCGGCCCCCGCCTTGGCTGCAGAACGGGAGAGGTGAAGGAGGGAAAAACAGCAGAGCGAGGATGAGTGGTGTGAGGAGACGGGGGTTTGGAATAAGGCCACTTGGCGTCCAAGCTGCCCTGATGTAAACAGGAGTGCCCGGTGGGTTATTCTCTGCAGAGGGGGGCGACTGCACAGGCCCGTAGCAGGCCGTGCCTGTGAGTTCAAAGATACGGACACACCCGCTGGCATTAAATATTTATGACATGAGACTTAGGTATTTAGACCATTAGCCTGCCACACAGTCCTGCCTCACAATGAAATATGAAGCTGAAATCGTGATAAAGACAGGCAGAACAAATAATAGAGGACCTAAATTTAGGCTTGGGTAAATGTTCAGATTCACTTGGAGACAAAAATCAGACTTTCAAATGTCCACAACTGTTTTGCATTCATATCCCTATGTCTCTTCTATATATTTTATGAAAGAAAATTTTCTCTCACTCATAGTCTGTTTTCCTTTGTCTTCTAACACTTCATCATAGCTATTATGAGGAGAGAGACCCCAGCCTTCGACACACCCCTGAAGCATCTGTTAAAATGAAGAGAAGAGGAACTTGACCCTGAGGAGGACGCTCATTTCGTTCAATGCAAACTCTCTTCAAGGTCTGGACTAAGCAATTCCCAGCTGAGTGTCTAATGTAGTGTCTTCCTGCTCGACTGATGCTCCTGTAAGTTTGTCTGTCACAATCATGAGCTAATAAGCTTCAGGAGTGAGCACAGGCATTTGAGTTAACAGAAGAGTTTAGGTGAAGTTTAGGACTTATTCCAAATTCTGGCCTTTTTGAACTCCCTACTGATTATAAACTACATGTGCCATTTTATTTTCTTCAAGACAGTGGGAAGCAGCTATGAATGGGACAGGCTAATTTAAGCTAAACAACTGAAGCCTGACAGAGGTTTAGCATGCTTTACCTTCCAAATAACAGTGACTGCTTTCCCAGGGACCCTCAGGGTTTCTACCTCCAAGGCCTAACTCAGCAGTGGGTGGTCTCCCTGTCTGGGCACTGTCCAAACCTGTCACCTAGTGAGGCCTTCTGTGCTTAGGTGTGTGTAGTAAGCCACTGTCATCTCCAGAATCATGGCTTTGGGCATGGGAAACCACGCACAGGGCTCAGAGCTGGGTGTACAAGATTGAATCTCAGTTATTTGGAATTTCTGCCTTTAGTTCTGTCACCTGTAAAATGGGAATTAATATTGGGTTCTCAGTGTTTTTGTGAGGAATAATCGAGGAAGCTCTGTGCATACTTCCTAGCATATCACTGCAGGCAGGAACGGCTTGAGCAACGGGAGATGGTTGACAGTGGTACGTGTCCCACCAGAGAGAGGGAGGACAGGTCCAAAACACTGATTTTTGTGTTCTATCACATAGTACTATGATATCACTCAGTAAATTTTTTATCAGGTTTTTAAAAACATTTTTTCATCTTCTACCTCATTGCATTCTTTCAGCTGCCCAGTAAGGCCTGGTAAAAGAATTGTGATCATTCCCCTTGCATCAAAGCAAAGAATGAGATATTCAGAAAAGAGCTGCCCAAAGCCACATTGCTAGTTTGTTTAAATCCAAGTTAAGATCCTTCTTTATGTTGTATATTTAATGGTTAAATTCATTAGAATTACAAGTTCTACTGGCAAAGCTTAGTTCAATGGAGCAAGAGAAATTAAGAAGTTCCCAGGGAAAGAACCCTTAGAGCGTGGTGCCATCATACTGTCTGTAATCCTCGTCTGATATTCACTGAACACACTTTGGCACATCAACAATGGATAATTGTAGCATCTTGAAAATGTATATTTTTAAACATGAATATGATTATAATCTCTTCTTTCTGTAATTCTCCCTCCTGTAGTACACTGTTGTGAGGCTTTCACATGGAAAAGGAACCAGAATACCCAACTGAGAATTTATTTTTTTTTTTTATTTTTATTTTTTCATTAAATTTTTATTTTGTCAATATACAATGTATATGATTATTATGGCCCATCACTGACACCTCCCTCCCTCCTTCCTCTCTCCCCTCCCCCCCAAGAATGTCCTTTCCGTTTGCTTGTTGTAACAACTTCAAAAAGATATAGTTGTTATATCTTCCAACTGAGAATTTAAAGGGGGTTTTTATTGGCCAGCCAACGACTGTCCCTCTAAGACAGTCTCAGAAGAGAAGAGCCCTGACTTGAAGTTAAGAGGGTTTTTTAAAAGGCACATTTTTACATGAGTCACACAGTTAAAATTATCAAATAGTTACACACTTATAGTTATCGTATAGTCACACGCATACACACATACCCTCCTGGCATGAGGAGGGGGTTTGGGGAGGCCTAGCGCAAGCCGATAACAGAAGCTGAAAGAAGCCAGTTAATCACTCAGGGGCACCTTGGGTGGGGAACAGCAAACAAAATTCACACTTCTCTAAGTGCAGGCTAATATTTAGCTTTTAACTTCTATCAAGGGGGCTGAAGAGCTGAGGGGGATTTTCAAACAACAATATTTTCTAAGCAATTCAAACACTATTTTTTTTTTTTGTCTTTTGTCTTTTTCCGTGTCCGGCAACGGATCACAACCCTCAGTGTTGCCCCCATACTGGACAGGGGACCGGCAATGGGATTGCAACCCTCGGCGTTGCTCCCGCGCCTCGCTCAGCCAGTGAGCGGGAACCGGTCCATATGTGGGATCCGAACCCTTGGGTGGGAGCGCCGCTGCGCTTCCCAAGCGGCGCACTATCCAGTGCGCCACCGGGCCGGCCCAATTCAAACACTATTTAAAGTTAACCTACCTTGTCACACAGCAAGCGAATTGTGTATGTTATGAAAGTGGGGGTCACCCTATCTCAGTACTTTAGGCCTCACTACCAGTTTACAGATGCACAGATTAAAACAGAAGAGAGTTAAGTAATGTTGGCAGCAGCTCGTGAACCTCCATTTCCTCATATATGAAGAAGGCAGTGAGGTTAAAGAGGGGACAACAACTACCTCATAGGAATATTGTGAAAATTAAATTAAAAGTGTTTCAAGATTGCTAGCATGCTGTCAGGAATATAGGAAACACTGAATAAACATTTGCTTGTGTGTCTACTTTCCTCCCACATACATTGTCCTCAGTGTATCTTTTTGGGGACTAAAATTAATATACCAAGTTTAGGTTTTGGTAAAAGCTTAGGAAGTTTGGACTTCTTTTTTATGCAATAGGATTTTGACTAGCCAGGCCTTTCAAATTCAATATTTCAAAAAATAATTAATGGGAACAAGACAAACAAAACTTACATGGTGAGCTTGGGAGCTTCATGCCTGTGTTGGTAGAAGACCCAGGCAGCTGCAGGTGGGATGGAGCTATAGGAAGCTGCGTGTCCATCTCAGGAAACCCTCTCTGAGGATAAAATAAGGACACACCGGGAGCCCTCGACCCCTTCTCTCACCTTCTTGGAGATGTGCTATTTTATTTAGTTTTGTATCTCGAGACTGTATAAGACTTTGTTCTCTGCAGTGTTTTTAGTTACAGCTCAATGAATCTATAAAAAGCATTCCACCCTGAAAATGCAATGTGTCTGACATCCTGGGTGGAACTGTCTTCCCGGTCCATTCTCCACCTGATGCTTTCCTCTCCAGGTGTCAATTCACCATTTCCTCCCAGCTTGAAATGGAACAGCCTATCACACCACCAGTTCCAAAACATTCAAAAAAGCATTTCCAGTAAATCTATAGCACAAACTTGCTCTTCCTTTTCTAAAGTGAAAGGTAGCATTTACTGACACTCAATGATGCTATATTTTTATCTGCTGTTTCAGAAGGGATAGCAAGTCATGGGGCATTTGTTTCCTACAGCTGCCATAACAGTTTACCCAAACCTGGTGGCTTAAAACAACAGAAATTTATTCTCTCACAATTCTAGAGGACAGAAGTCCAAAAACTAGGTGTCAGCAGGGTTGTGCTGCCACCAAAGTCCCTGGGAAAGAATCCCTTCTTGTCTCAGGTGTTCTGTGGTTTGTGGCACATCACCCAAATCTTTGCCTCCATCCCACATGGCCTTCTCTGTGTCTGTGTCTTCTCCTCTGCTGTCTGTCTAAGATTTTCCTCTTTCTGTTATAAGGACATTTGACATTGGATTTAGGACTCAACCAGATAATCCAGGATGAACTCATCTCAAGATTCTTAATTAGATTTGTGAAGACCCTTTTTTTCAAATAAGGTCATATTCACAGGTTTCAGGGATTAGGACATGGACGTATCTTTTTGGGGGCCACCATTCAACTCACAACACTTGGTCACGGGGGTGGGAGGCATGTTCTGTGCTTAGAGAGCTTTGTGGCATAGTGGTTGTTGGTTATCAAAAGTGACATTGCAGTGTGAATTTCAGGAAGAAACAGACTTCACTGTGTTCCAGGATAAGCTGTTGGGGTGTGAGTCTGATCTTCATTAGGCACCTACATACATTTTTTTCTTGTTATTTTTATTGATTTTTATTATTTTTATTTTTTAGTAACAGACTTTATTTTTACAGCAGTTCAGATTTACAGAGAAACTGAGCAGAAAGTGCAGAGAATTCCCATACCCCACCCCCCAAACACACACACACAGTTTCTCCTATTAACATGTTACATTAGTGTGGTAAACACCTACATTTAAAGAACCCTTGGCCAAACCCAAATATTCCTTCTTCATTGTAAAATTATAAATCAGAGGGATATAATGTGCTAAATAGAAGTAGTCCACTTAAGAATTGTACCATGTCCTGATTAGAGATATATAGATACCTTTTTACCTTTCCTAATTTTTAAGAGTAGAAAACACTTAAAATTTCAACATTATACAGCAGGTTGTCAGATTTAGCAGGTGTCTTTAAGAATGATGAAACTTCATTGAAGGTAAACATCTGGTAGAATGTCCTCAATACTTCAAAGAAAGATTGCAGCTGGGCACGTGACAGCTACAGCATGGATGGACACAGTGACCACAGACTGCGACTGATTCAGACTGAAAACCTCCAAGGGATAGAAAGCCACAGCTTGAATTCAGAAACAGTAAATGACTCTATTAGTTAAGATGGAAACACTATAAATAAATATAGCCTTCCACTTTAAACAAGCTTTATTAATGATGTGAATTACCAAAGCCAGCCATAATATGTACATCTATAACTTTCATTGGCCAGATGGGTTATGGTCCCAATAGCAGACGTTGACTCAAAGTATGCTCATGTGCATGTCTGTGTGCTAACATTTGATCACCATTTAGACATGTGCAACACACTCCTTCTTCTGTAAGAAATAACTTGTGAGTGGCCGAAATTGGAAACACGTGTTGTTACCATAATAGGATAGGGTACCAATGAAGAATTTACTAATGTGATTAGCAAAGATCTAGGGGTTTCTAAGCCATTCTATTATACATAGACGTTCTGGTTACAAGACATGAAAACTGATGAATGGTTTTGATTTAGAAGTAAAATAATCTTAATTATAGGCCAGAAACAAGTCATAAATGTATTAAGAATTAGAAATGGCAGAGTGCATAGGATTTTGAGACATCTCAATCACACTTAAACATAGCTGATTAGGAATGTTCTACAAAGGACTAGTAAGCTATGCAGTTTAAGAAACAAGGGGATTTGGGTTATGCCCCTCCCTATCCACATGAATTAATTCTGGCCAATATTATCATCGACATGTTCTCTAAGTCTCACTGATTTAGGTCTGAGTTACAATGAAATATGTTTTCATTGAAACTAAAATTAATAACTGAATCCTTGTGGCAATGCCTGACATTTAGCATGAAAGTGTAAAAGAAAGACACCTACAAGTTTTCTGTGTATTTAGAATTTAGACAAGTGGTGCTTGATGGGGTTGGGCAAGGCTTTGAAGGGACTGCAAAGAATGGGAGACTGATTGGCAGTGGCAGGTTCCTCTAGGAACCAGGCATGTGGAGAGGGTCCCTGGACAGTGTCGTCAGGAAGCAAGTGGAAGACTGAGGCAAGGTAGAACTCCAGGGGCTTAGAGTCACTGGCTCTCTGCAAAGCTGACATAACTAAAGTAATTTCCACTGACAGTTATGCCTCTCCAAGATAAGCAAAGAAATTGACACTGTGCTGGTTGCCCGGGTAATGTACTCTTGTAACTGGGTGTCAAGGGGGATGAGAAAGACAGGTTGATTGGTGAGTTAAAGCTTCTAATTTCTTTTCACTTGACTTGAAGAAATGCCAAGGAGGCCCCATTGTGAGGCCTATCACGGACGCATCTGAAGAATTGTGCTAAATGGCCACCATGAGTTATGATCATTTAGAAAGTTGCTTTCAAACTGTTTTATGCCCCAGAAGCCAAACAATTTTATGGGAACCATTTATATACACAGTGAAAATTGTTCTCTGAGAAGCAGAGGTGCTCTGGACCTGGAAACTCACGCCCCTCGGTCCTCACCTCTGCTCTGCCTCCTCTAGGGTCCCCAAAGTGCAATCTTAACACTCCACAAAACACTGGCTTTGAAAAATCACTCATCTACCATAAAGGCCAGAAGAAATGCGGCCTTGGGCACAGGAAATGATTTCATATCCTATTTTTTTCTTTTGTTTCCATGTCATCTTGTCTTTTTCTTTTTTTATTTTTGACACTACCGTTTTAAAAGTTTGGTGTGTCATTTTTCCTGCAATTACATAATCATAATGACTCTACTATTAAGGTTGGCTCAGCCTCACCCTTGGGAGGAATAGTTTCCTGTTTTGTTGTGCACACACTCCTGCCATTAGAGAGCTTGCGCATTGTCCATCAGCCCCGCTTCACCTGCCGTTTTCCTCTGTAAAACCGATTTTCTGTTGCCTTGACTGTAAAGACTTTCCAATGCATTTACATTCAGTGGTCTTTCCTCTCAGTCTCACTGAAGTGCAGACCCATTGTGCTCCTGCTCATGCCCTCGGGTTCCTGTCCCTCTTGGCTACCTACACCTTTTTCCAGAGAGTAGTGCCCTCTCTCTGGAAGAGTAGCCCTCACGTACCTTCCATCCAGTAAGGAAGAAGGTGCTGCCTGGGCCACCAGGTCAGCTGAAGGAATACTGACACTCGACGGAGTGGACGTCACAGGATCAGGATTCTCCACAGATCCGACCACCCCATCTTGTCCATGACATCATCTCAGGGACAACGTTTATTCTGAGAAGAGAACTTTAATTGGAGAGATCATTTTCTATTCGATTATGAGTACTCTAAGCATCTCTCTTTCTCTCTCTTTCAGTAATGATTGGTATAGGATCCTATGTAGGAAACTTGCTGATCATTACTTAATAAGTAATACTTAATCTTTGCAACACCAAAGTTCTCACAAGATAAAATAAGGTGAAGAGTGGTTGAGAAACCTAATCCCAAATAAATGCAATTCATTAATAGGTATTATGCACGTCCAGTGTTTCTCTTCTTCAAACTCTTTTGCTTTGAGTCACTACTTGCAATAGCAAAATAAACTAAAAATAGTAAAATATGGAAGGGACGTTTGCCCACTGTGTCCCTACAGAAAGCTTGATTCTTGAGCCCTGGGAGTGTGGGAATGTTCATGAGTGTCCTCTGCTGCATGCACCTGAGCTCCTGCTGCTCAGCACAGTCGAATGCTAGTGTGTGCTGAGCCGGGTCAGCTCCAGCCTCTCACTGGGAGCCGAGCCCTGGTTATCGCGTGCTGTCTCTCACCGCTGTGGCAGGTTCTGCAGCAGTGTCCTCTGCTGCATGCACCTGAGCTCCTGCTGCTCAGCACAGTTGAATGCTAGTGTGTGCTGAGCCGGGTCAGCTCCAGCCTGTCACTGGGAGCCGAGCCCTGGTTATCGCGTGCTGTCTCTCACCGCTGTGGCAGGTTCTGCAGACAGAGGAACATGCCCTTGCCACTTGTAGAGCTTCCCAGCGTCGTTTTCCTCCTGGGAAGCCTTGTCTTCTTCATTATACATGGACATATCTATGGAATTGCAACCTCCCTAGTGATTCTTTTTTCTCATCTTACAACTTAGGTTTGGTGATGCTGCTGTAGGGAAGTCAGTCACCCCTAGGATTTTCACCTGGAAGGTAGAGCCCTTTGCCTGGCCTCCCTTGGGCCGGACTGTCTTTGCCTGTGTGGTTCTCTCTTCCCAGCCTGTGTTCCCTGTAGGAGGAGAACGTACAGCACAGGGCTCCCGTGGCTTCTCACGCATGCTTCTGGTTGAATGGGGGCCAACTTGTCCATCCACATTTATGTCTGGAAGGAAAAATACTGAAATGGATCCAGGGAAAATTCCTGTGCAAACTCCTTAGATTTGTGGCTAGTGCCTTCTTGAAAGAATAATGAAGTTGTTCATTAAGTGCCTGGTATGCTCCTAGGAGCTGGCTCTGTTTCCATGCAATGGGGATGGGGGTAGAGAAAAAGCCACAGTCCTCTCTGCCAGAGAACAGACACGCTGACCTTTCCAGTGGGCAGATGTGCCAGCTGCCAACATCTCCGCCCAACTGCCTGCCCCAGTTTCAGAAATGGCACCATTATAGTTTAATTCCTTTGGGTCTGGAAGGCTTTTTAGTCTGCAAACACTCCATATTTCCCCCTCCCCACAATAAAATGTAGGTATGTAGATACCCTTGGGATTGTTTAGTTCAGTGAGCTCAAAGACCAATGGAAACGGGATTTGTGTTTTTTACTTTTTGCTAGTGAGGGTTCTGAGCTTACCTTGAATAAGTTAAGTATAGATTTTAGAATTCAGTCTCCTACAAGGTGGGCATTAATTTATTTCCTCAGTTTGTGCAGTGGCCATTATGAGAATGTTCACTACATACTCTATAAGTGACTCTCGGAACTCTGGAAATGGAAAGAAAAGCATTTAAATGCCTTCTAATAATTATCCAAGCGTGGAATACACTGATTTCCATTAAAAATTACAGAAGTTACTCTGATTTGCAGGGCTATTTTTGCAATTTTTTTCATATGGTGAATTTCATTTTAAATTGAAATTAAAATGTGTGAGCTCCTATTGATATAGTCCCGACTACTGTCGAAATCCATGAACACATTAGAAAGCTATCTCAGGCAAAGCAGAAACAGAAGGAAGCAAACATGAGTACTGAATGGTTGAAGTATTACGGATCCCTCTTTTTATTGAATCAATGATGCAGTGGTAAAAAACTAGCTTTGCAGAAATACAGCATTAGCAGTGTATTTCTTATCTGGTCTGATCTGCTAGGCATCTGAAGCATATTACATTCCTGCTGGGTGTTCCAATAAACTTTTCACACCATCAATATTTGAACTGCGAAGATCCATGCTAGACACTGGGTGAGGGACCCTGTATGCAGGAGGTGATGAAACACCAGTAAGTTGTCTGCCCTCCACTCTTCTGCCCTTGGTAAGTGCTTGGTGTTTTTACCCATGAAGGGCCATCTCTGGTGACCTACTTATCTATTTGGGACGTGTTATGGAATGAATGCCAACTGCCTGCTGACCACGCTGGAAGACGTGCAAACTCAGAAGACTTAATGGTAGTATTGGACATTTGGAACATGCCTCATGGAAGTGTGCCTGCCAGAATAAAAGGACACTGGTTATTATTTTCTGATTATAAGACATGGTCTTTCTTGAATATATCTACAGTCCAGAGAAAATGCAGCTACAATTGGAACCCTGAACTCACTCAGGAAATGTGGCAGTAATGTATAAGACATATTCCTGGTCTGGAGCCAGCACCATAGGCACAGTAACACCAGGGACATAATGGCTGGAAATGTGGTTTCAATAAGAGTGTTCTCAAGGAAATGTGTGGATTGGAGATAATTTAGATCTACGTGGAGACTTGCACAGACTTCTACAAAGCTTTAAGATGAATATCCAAGATCTGTATAACATAAAAACAATGAATCTAGTAAAAAGTTCCTATTCCTTCCTACAGCCTCTCCTTCTTTACTCAGTATTACATGCTGTCAGACAGCATGGTTTCTCTGGGAAATCTTGGGGTTTTTTTTACTGAGGGTTTACTTAGGAAAAATTATCATACAAATATGAAATTGAATCATGAAATTTTTAACTACTAAGTAGCTTTAGAGTGTGTGTAGATCATAAGTTATTTTACACACACACACACACACACACACACACACATATCACTTATAGGACACAAACCAATAAATAATCCTGTCCCTTGGAAAGAATACTAAAAATCAGCATAAATCTTCCAGAGGGACAAGCAGAGTTTTTTTGCATTTAAAAGGTTATATTGTATACAGGCCATTTTTAGTTTGCATAGCCCTAATAGCTGTAAAAACACAAAAATAAAACAAAAACAGACAAACAACTCCCCCCACCCCCTCTGGACGGTTTTTGGGTGTGTATGTTACAAAGCATAGCAAGGAGTAACAATCTCAATCCAGGTGAGCTGCAGCACCTACTCGATCAACTTTCTTGCCATCTTCTGTGAGTTTGGGTTTGGTACATACGATCAAAGCTCGATGCCCTTCTGTTGTTGTTTTGAGGAGAGAGAAGGATCTGGTTGTGGTTAGAAGTTTGGCTCCAGAGCAATTAGATGTGTTGAACCTCAGAAACTTTCAGACAGTAAGATCAGTTTCTCTACAAGTATTCAAAGGTTTCTGGACACAAAGCTCATCTGAACTCTCCAAACCTATGGAGTCTGCCAAGTTGGCTGGAATAACTGACAGGATTGGGCTTTTTCCCAAGCCTTCCATCACTTTCACTCCGATCCCTGCCAGAAATCAAACAAGAAAAAGCCTTTCTTGTCGTGTTTTGACACCCCCGGCTTTACTCTCTGCTATAAACTCTGCATCCAAATATTTCAGCATATCAGCTGAAGGCTGATAATATACATGGGCAAAGGTTCAAAGGGTGGCCAAGAGACTGCAAAAGGGTCACCGAACCTTATGTAAATAATGTACTCCCAGAATAAATTAAAAAGTGACTGGTTACAGGTCCAGCCACGTTAGCAGCGCCTTTGCCTACAGCCTGGATGTTTCCAGTAGCACAGTACTAGGTGTAGTGTCCCCTTTAATAGGCATGCTCTATGACTACCAAAAATGTCTTGTGTTACTGAAAAATTTCCTTCTGTGATGAAAGAAAACAGAGAAAAAGAAAACCAGTATCCAGTAAATTGGTTGATTATAAATATATACCTAACTGGGCATGGTCATAGGAAAAGCTAAACTTTCATCCTTTAATTCAACTTTTAACCCAGTCTAGCCATATATAATTTCTAATGTACATACTGTTATATTTTATTTCCCACTTAACACTGGGCATTAGTTTGTTTAATCCGATAGCTTAATCCATATCTACGAATTACCTAAGGTAAATATTGTCATCAGGTGCTTCCACCACAAGCATATTGGACTTAACCGTTAACATTATTTCAATTATGTTAAAATTCATGGATCTCAGCCTTACCCAGAGTGTTAGGCACCAAGACTGCTACTGACCACCTTGATTTACGTTACACAACATTTTGTGTAAAGACTCTTTTCAAGCGTTTTTAAAACTTCAGGTTGTAACTGATGAAATCTATTTATTGGGTGACAACTAGACATTTCAAAAGTGAAATTAGAATAACCTAAACTAGGATAGAGAATATCAGAGTCTATCCCACGTGGCACGAGTAAGCAATGTAAATATATGATTTTGTTTCGGTTATGTATGTGTGTGCATATGTCCTGGTCACCGTACAGAATGTGTTTCTTCCCATGGAACACAATCAAAAAGTTTGAGAGCCATTGATTAGACAGTCAAGTGGTAACTTGGTGGCATCGGCTATTCTTGTTTAACTTGTCGTTTACGACTATTCTCACCACAGACAGAGGCCAGAGCCTTTGCAGATCCCCGCCTGGTCCTGTCCCTGTCCCTCGCCAGCCCACGTGCCCCTCTGTGCCAACAGGCTCAGCCTGGAGCTCCCGTGTGGGCACCGCTCGCCTGGGCCCGGTGGGGGCTCCTCTGCCTGGAATTGTCCTTTTCGGAGGTGGCTCTTTCCATCACATACTCCAAATTTTGCTCCAATATTTGCTTCTCGGTGAGGCCTCCCCCAACCACTGCAGTTTGAATTGCACCCGCTGCCCCCTCTGGCCCTGTGCACCCCTCACCCTGCCCTGTGTTTTCATGATTTACTTATTGACACTTTGCCTCGGTCTCTCCCAACTGAGGTGCCAGCTCCACGAAGGCAGGGACGCGTCTGTTCGGTGGCTGCAGCTCCCCTGTGGCCCTGGCACAGCCGCGGGGTGAGGGACAACAGGTGGGGGGCCGAGGGGACAGCTGCCTGTGGGGACGGCTTCTACCACCGCAGGTGCCCGCAGCCCTCTGGTCACCAACGGCGTCCTCCCGGGGTCTGTCCCCCACCGCTCCCGGCTCCTGCCACAGCCCCGGCGCGCCCAGAGCCTGTTCTCTGGACCCAAGGGAACTGTGCTTCTCTGGTTTATTGTCACTTCGTGACTTCACACCTTGAAGCATACTGTTCCCACCGTTCCCATTTAGAAAACGCTTACGTATCGTCTAGAATGAAAACCTCACCTTGTCCGGGAACCATTTCTCGCCCCTCTTTGCCTTTCCCGCCACTGGGCACTTTCGGAGCTCGGGGGCACCTGGTCGAGGACAGAGAGGACAAGGTAAGAGAAACCGAGGGTGGACACGGAGGAGCCGTGTGAACTCGGGAGCGCTCCCTCTGCCTCCGTTTTTCCACGTGTGGAGAAACAGTGGCCATCTCACAGGGCTCTTTCGACCCGATGGAGGAGGTGGCCTTGTCGGGCCTGATGGCAGCGAGCAGCACTGGCAGGGCACGGGTGGGCACCTGTCCTCGCGCCGCCTGTGTGGCCGGGGACTGTCTCCAGAACGCCCGAGCTCCCGAGGGCAGAACCACGCTCTGCACATCGTGCACTGGCAGCGCCCAGCACAGTGCCAGGCGTGCAACAGGTGCTCGATCCGTGTTTGCAGAAAGGTGATGGCAACGACGTTAGCAATTATAAACGCTAGCATTTATGAAGTGCTATTGAGGCGACACATCAGGTGGATCACCTCTGGTCCTCCTCCCAATTCTGCAAGGCCCTGCTCTCACCCCATCTCACAGATGAGGTGACTAGTTATCCGAGAGTTTAAATAATCTACCCAAAGGCGCAGAGCTCTGACGGGATGGAGCTGGAGTCTGAAGCCAGTCTGTGCACTGAATAAGCTTCAAGCTATAGACCGCACCTCTGACTGGAATTTTCTTATTTCAGGGGTAAACCCTTGGTCAATCCTGATGCTATTTCCATGGTTCCCCAGTCTACATACAAAACAATCCTGCTGGACAGGCCCAAACATCTGGCCAATGGGAACTGGACAAAGCTCCATCTGGAAGCCATCAGCACCTCTCAGGGGTCAGCTGCAAGGGATTTTATTTCAAATGACCCAATCCATTTCCTCTCCTTCCCCCTCACAGACGAATTTGTTGGCTGCGGTGTTCTGATAGCTTCGGGGTAAAGGGTCCATTTAAATGGCATTTAATCTCAAATCAGCGAGTCCCCAAGTGCCGTTTGCTATTGTGGAAGTGCGTGTTTCCATTTTCCAACCAGGTCTCCTTCAGAGGCATCAGATGGCGTCCATGGGCTCCAGGTGTATCTGAGAGCTCAAACCGGTCCTAACTGTGCAAAATATCCCATTTTTTCCTATTCATTTAAACAATCTTAAGGCACACTGCCTCATTTCAAACCAGTTTTCTGCTTTCAAGATTAAGAATTTAATGGCCCATGTTCCCTCTGCTTCCTGCAAACTGACCGTGAGCCTGGGAGTTGGAGAGTCAGAGATCGCCACGAATCCCTTTCAGGCAATGTGAATCACTTCCAAGACTTCACACCTTGCTGAAGGGCAGAAGGAAGGTGGTGGGCGATTGGAGCCATCAGGAAGTCTTTGATTCCTGTTCCACTATCATAACTCTAGTTATCAGTCCAGCCAGAAAATCTCAGCTGGGTACTTAATAAAACATTCAATTCTTTCCCCTCGAGATTCAGACTTAAAAACCATCAAAGTATACAAATTCCTTATTCCATTATTAACAGTACTACTTGTCTTGATTCTTATATTTAAAAATTCAGAAACACTTTTTTTCCAGGAAACAAGACATCAGAATCAAAGATGAATTTTCTAAGCAACCAGGGAAGCTTCCCCAGAAGTTTTTAAAAACCTGGTGATATAAGCAGGATGAAGAAATGCTTCAAAACCCAAATACTCTGTATACGTAACAACATGCATTTACAGTTTAAAATTTATATTTATTTTTGAATGATTTTTTTTGCTCATAAAACCATGCAATTCCTAAAGTTGTATTAGTAAAAGAATGTTGTGGCTGCAGTTTTCTTAAAAAATATAATGTGATTTTTAAAATTAAAAAATTAAAAATTTTACACACACACATGAACACACACACACACACACACACACACACACCACTTAGTTTATCTCCCATAAATCAAGTCCTAGAAGTAGATTTGTCAGATCAAGAGATGCACACATTTTAAAATATTTATACTTAGTCAAATTACTGTCCAAGAATATTGTACCAATTTATACAAACGATAGCAAATTAATTCCATTTTTTAAATGACAGAAATTGTTACATGATAAATTATATTCAGGCTAAGTTTAATGAGTATCCACCATATACAACTGCAGTGTGTAATGCAATAGTGTCTAGTTATCTTGGTT
>NW_007728902.1:169462-173583 GCF_000696425.1 Galeopterus variegatus
ACACACACACACACACACACACACACACACCACTTAGTTTATCTCCCACAAATCAAGTCCTAGAAGTAGATTTGTCAGATCAAGAGATGCACACATTTTAAAATATTTATACTTAGTCAAATTACTGTCCAAGAATATTGTACCAATTTATACAAACGATAGCAAATTAATTCCATTTTTTAAATGACAGAAATTGTTACATGATAAATTATATTCAGGCTAAGTTTAATGAGTATCCACCATATACCATATATAACTGCAGTGTGTAATGCAATAGTGTCTAGTTATCTTGGTTTACCACTTTAGAGCTTAATGACATGGGATGGTCTGTATTCTCCTGTGTCCTACAAGTGGCACAAGGTGTGATGGGATCAATGATTTTCCATGCAGGTGTGAGCTGGTGCCAAGACTTTCAACTTCTATGAGTCACACGTTTCAGNGTCTGTATTCTCCTGTGTCCTACAAGTGGCACAAGGTGTGATGGGATCAATGATTTTCCATGCAGGTGTGAGCTGGTGCCAAGACTTTCAACTTCTATGAGTCACACGTTTCAGTTCTGTGACACTCTCCTTATGCATCTTGACCTCCTAGGGCAGTATAGTTGATGATTCCTGGATAATGTGCCTCAAAGTTATTCAACAAGGCTAATCAGAGACTGTCATTACTGGCAAATTTCAGGCTAAAAAATAAATTTAGATGTGTGATTAATATATAAAATTTCTTGGTACATCAGCTCGTTAGGCATAGAGAAGACAGTGACTCTCATTTTCTTTCCTTTCGTTCCTTCCTTCTTTCTTTCCCTCTTCCAATGGGTATTTGAGAGCCTGCTAAGTGTCAGGCACCGTGCTACAGGCTGGGTAGCCAGTGGTGAGCTAAACAGGTACCACTCCTGCCCTCACGGAGTCCACATCCAAGTGTCTATGGAATCACAAATTTAACAATTGCTGTGATGTCCTGTGTGCTGTGAGGGGGGGGGGACTGAAGCAAAAGGGAAGCGAAGGCACCCCTGAGTAAGTGTCTTTTGAAGGATGTGGGATTATCCAGAGCAACAAATGGGAGCTCTGATAGTTCCTTAGAAGTTTGAACATACAGTTACCAGCAATTCTATTCCTAGGTACCCAAGGAAAATAAAAGCGTATATCCACACAAAATCTTGGACCAAATGTTCATAGCAGCATTATTCATAATAGCTAAAAAGTGCAAACAACTGGGGAATGGATAAATAAAATACTTTTATGATATGTAATATGTTATGTAAGTGTCCAGAATAGGTAAATCTATAAAGGCAGAAAGGTAATTAGTGGTTGCCTGAGCTTGGGTTGGAGAAGTTGGGGGGGAAACGGAAGTGACTGCTGACGGGTACAGAATGTCTTCTTGGAATGATAAAAATATTCCAGAATCGACTAGGTTGATAATTTTCACAACTATGTAATATACTAAAAACCACTAAATTGTACACTTTGAATGGGTGAATTGTATGGGATGTGAATTACATCTCAATAAAGGTGTTATATTAAAAAAGAAAAAGAAAAAAATTGTAGCCACTCTGGGAGAGTCATTAACCAAACATAAGTCCATTAGTTGAGGCCTGTGGAAAAAGGGGTGGGGGTTGGTTTCCTCTGCCTTGGGCTTCCTGAAAACTTTTCTCCTATGGAAAAATGAGAATAAAGTTTATCAAATTTTACATCAGTCAAGTCACTTTATATTACGTGTCATTTTAGCTGCCAAAGGCACGGGTCAGCACAACATAAGATTAGCGATCCGTAAGCCTTATTTCTAATATGCCTCTCATTGATCTTCTGCTTATGTTATATGATAGCCACGGTGAAGATAAGGGTGGAGTCACACACCTTTAAAATGTATGAAAGTATGTACAATGTACAATAATCTACATTAAGCTTTCAGAGGATGTTCAGCACCCTGAGGTTGTCAGTGAACCTTCTAGCATACAATGAAGGCCTGAGCCTTAAATAACAAAATGTAATGCTGGAAGATGCCATTGTATTAAGAAATTTGGTCCTCACAGAGGAGATCCCCTCCAAAATACAAAGCAATAGACTATAGATATGAAATTGCTACCATCCAAGAATTCTGGAACAAAATAGGAGTTATTTCTAACCGCAGGAAAACTTTTCGAGTTCCTGTAAATTTATTTTGAACTGACATAGGACATGGGTCTTGAATGACTTCTTCAATCACTGGCATGAGGCAGGACTTTTCTGGGGAGCTGGAGGTTGTCTTTGCCAAGATCTCAGTGGGATATGGCTCTGTATTTGAGGTTGAAGTTAGATTCCCTTTGAACTGCCCTAGGATTTTTCTTTTTAATTTATGCTGCTTTTTAAAGAGGAAAAATGTAAATTGCTTTTCCTTATGCCTTCAAATATTTATACAAATAAACTGAAAGGAAATATACCATAATTTAAATAGATGATATCTATAGCTTACAATAACTTGTTTTCAAAATTTTCCGCAATGAAGTTTTATTACATCTGGGTTACAGAAAACAAAATATATGCCATTGAATTTCTCTAGGAAAGTCAATTTCTTATTCACTTCTTATTTCAAGATAGCATCTGGAATTCTAGTTGATCTAATGCCCTCAGTTGTCTTTAGTTATTACATGATACAGCATGGACTTTGCAGTCAAACAAACTAAAGTTTGAATCTACTTGGGCTGAAAAGAAGAGAACTAACATAAGATGCTGGCTCTTGACGCTGAAAGCAACTCTGGAGATGAAACAAAAACCAGGCAGGAGTTGATTGCTCTCAGACCTTAAAAATGGTGAGAACTTCATGGAGAGACACTATGGAAGAGAAAAGAAACAGCGGGCAGGAGCAGAAGAGGAACAAGTACCTGAGGGGAGGAAAATTACTGGAAATTCTGCCTCTGAGGGGTGCGAAACAGCAGCTCTGACGGCTGAGGCGAGGAGAGCAGGATAAGGTCAGTCTTGCCTCCTTTTCCACTGGAGCAGGTGCTTACAACAGAGACAGGTCCAGTTTTCCCAGGCAAACATGAAAGGGGAGGTTCCTTAGGGATAGGACAAATGGAGAGAGGATGGGCCTAGGCCGTAACATTGTAGGTTTCCCACCCACACAGTGAAACTTTCTGTATGATAACACAATGGCGGATACATGTAATATACATTTGTTCAAACCCATAGAATGTACACCACCAGCAGCAAACCCTCCTGTAAACTATGCATTGTGGGTGATAATGATGCATCAATGTGGTTTCATAGATTGCAGTAAATGTGCCATTGTGTGCAGGAAGTCCACAGTGGGAGAGACTGTGCACATGTGTGTGTGTGGGGGGTATGCAGGAACTCGAATTTCTGCTCAGTTTTTGCTGCGAACCTAAAACTTCTCTAAAAAATTAAGCTTATTAATTTTTAAAAAGAGAATTTATTCCAATAATTTGAATGTAGTTTAATATTATAAAATCTATCAATTAAATTCACCTCCCAGGCAGAAAAATGAGTGGATGGAAAAAAATCATATTGTGATCTCAGTAATTATAGAAATCAACAGTTGTTAAAGTTCAATGCTTATTTATGACAAAATTCTTTTAAAAAGACTGGAAGAATATTTTCCTAACTTCATTAAACCTATTTATTTTTTAAAAGATATATTAAACACCAATTTTAATTAATAAATATTTATACATATTCTTTTTAGGTCAGGAACAAGACAAGGACGGCTGCTGTCATTGCTGTTCTTATCATGGACTCTGAAGGTCCTGGACAAAACAATAAGACATGAAAAAGAAATAAGAAGCTTAAGGACTGAGAGGCAAGAGACACAAGTATTTTATTTTCAGATAATATAATTGTCTATATAGAAACCCCAGCAGACTAACAAACTTATTGGATATCATAAGAAAGTAAATAAAGTTGCCAAACAAAATCAACTTATAAAAATCTATAGCCCCTTTTTACACTAACTATAGAAAATTTAACAGAAAATAAGGCCTGCTTCACAGAAAAAACAGCAGCTATAAAATACCAAGGAATTAATTTATTTAAAAAGCACAGGAGAACTTTTTAAAAATGGAAAGAAAACAAAACAAAACAAAACACAAAGCACTGTTAAAAGATCCCAGGCAAGACCTGAATAAATAGAGA
>NW_007728902.1:174600-175353 GCF_000696425.1 Galeopterus variegatus
AACAGCAGCTATAAAATACCAAGGAATTAATTTATTTAAAAAGCACAGGAGAACTTTTTAAAAATGGAAAGAAAACAAAACAAAACAAAACACAAAGCACTGTTAAAAGATCCCAGGCAAGACCTGAATAAATAGAGAGTACATACCATGTCCTTGGATGAGACAACTTAACATTGATTTCATATCAATTTTTCCCAAATTAATCTACACATGCAATGTAATTTTAGGCAAAATTCAGGGAGAATTTTTTTAGGAACTTGGAAAAATGATTCCAAAGTGAATATGGAAAAATAAATTTGCCAGCTATGTCACCCAAATTTTGAAAAAGAAAAGAAAGTAAAAGAAAGAAAAAAGAAAAGTCCACAGGGTGGGCACGATACTTGTTCTACAAGTTATTAAGAAATTCTGCAAAATCAAAATTATTAAAAAATAATGTGCTTTTGACACAAGAATAAATAGAACCCAAAGAATAGAGAGCCTGATGTATATGGGAACTGGTATAAAAGTGACACTGAAAAATCAGTGAATTAAAAGGATTGCTTAGTGTAGAAACTTGTAGAAACACTGGATCACTATATAGAGAACAGTGAAACTCATTGCATGAAACTGTGAATTAAAACAGGTGAATTAAAACCTAAATGTGGAAGTACAATACAAAATTTTAGTAGAAGAAAATGCAGAATATCTTCATGATTTTTTTTTTTTTTTGTCTTTTTTGTCTTTTTCCATGTCCGGCAACGGATTGCAACCCTC
>NW_007728902.1:176774-177974 GCF_000696425.1 Galeopterus variegatus
AAAAAAAAAAAGACAAAAAGGAAAAAAAAAAAAAAAAAGAAATGGGGAAAATGTTAATCCTCGTGCCCTACTCATAAGAGTCCATATTTTATAGCCATTCTGGAAAACTCTCTAGCACTCTTTAATAAAATTGATAATGTTGTATCTTATGATTCAGAAATTCCCTCCTGAGAATAGACCTTTAAAAAACTTCGGTCTACAAAAGGTTATGTTTGGGGTTGTTTATCACTTCCGGGTGGTAGCAGTGATTTGGAGAAACCTAGAAATGTCTGATAAGGAGTAGTGGACACAGGTGATGGAATACTACCCAGCATTCACAAGCAATAAGCCATTTACAGCCTCATAGATCATGAAGACAGTGTGGATTTACAGAAAACCAGAATTATATCTATAATTCAAGAGCATTTAGACAAATTAAAAACGAACATTAAAAAGCTATTTTTTTTTTCAGGAAAACATATATATCCAAGGAGCTACAGAAAACACAGTACAATGGTAGTTTTCTGGAGCAGATTAATGGCAGTGTGATGGGAAAATGCTGAGTGAAAAATGAGGTCAAGCACTAGACAGATCATGCTAAACTGACAATTAGTGTACCACACACTGAGAGGGAAGATGAACTCGGGTCTCTGTACTAGAGACACACACACTCACACAAACCAAAATTCGTATAATTGCTCCACTCTTTATAGCTGTGGCCTTCATGGCTGACTCACTTTACCTCTCACAGCTTTGGTTTCCTGAACTGTAAAAGGTGATGAAAAATAATTTCCTCATTCTTTAAAATGAGAGTGAAATGATTTAAAAGTATAGCGAGCTCTTTGCACAATACTGGAACTTGGTGAGCATCACTACATGTCAGCACTGGGCAGCTGTACCTGCAACTCACTGGTTAAGGACAGAGTTCTTCATTTCAGCCGGGCTGCTGCTTTCAAAACTGGCTGTGCAAGCAGCCCGCTGTGAGCACGGGCATAGAATAACAGGTTTTTAGGTATGTCATGAGGAGCACACACCAGCAATGTAAACAAAGTTGCTAAGGTCTGGTACAAAATAAGTGCTCAATAAACATTCATTATTTTTATGCATTACTTATTCAAATTTTAAAAACAAAAAATTAGGTTCATCTAAACATTTTATTCAGGTAATGGTTGAAGTAAAAATAGTAGCAAAGGAATGGAAATCATCAAGTCGAAGGTATAC
>NW_007728902.1:179175-180859 GCF_000696425.1 Galeopterus variegatus
ATGGGCCATAATAATCATATACATTGTATATTGACAAAATAAAAATTTAATGAAAAAAATAGTAGCAAATTAAAGTTCCATTTTCATGTTTTATTCATCCAATCCAATGGTTCTCAGAATTTTGGACATAGGACCACTTTACACTTTTAAAAATTATTGAGGACCCCAAAGAATGTTGGGTTATGTAGATATTGTCTATCAATATATACTAAATTAGAAATTAAAATCAAGACATTAAAATATTCATTAATTAGTTCAGCTAATGTAACAATGAGAAACCTGTTATGTGCTAACAAAAATAGTATATTTTTATAAAAAATAACTTTCATGAAACAAAATAGTGAAAAAACTGGCATTGTTTTACATTCTTGCAAACCTCTCAATAGAAAACAGCTGGAATCTCATATCTGCTTTGGCATTTAGTCTGTTTTGATATGTTGTTTAGGTTGCCATATTTGGAAAAAATCCAGCCTCACATAGATACATTGTTGGAAAAGAGAGAAGTTTTTAATTAGCCTTCTCAGATCATTGTGGATATTCTTCTTTGATGTTATACCAAAACTTGGTAAGTGGTAGTTTCCAGAAGGTTAGTTTCAGAATCTGCACCTGATACAGTGGTATCTGAAATTATCTCAACAAAATTTTATTTTCTGTTAGATTAAAATCCATTGATTCGGCTGATACTTTAAATAGGTTTGTAACCATTTTTGATTTTGTATGATCATGCACTGGTCATTTGGAAAATATTGGTTTACTAAGTTAATGTTGAAACATTTTATTAAACTATATCAAAAAATTGTGTGTGTTAATATGCCCACAAAATCTCATCTGAAAACCCTTTAAGTACTGGGAAGCTGATTAGCTCATTGTGACAGATACACGTTTTCCAAAATTCCAATTTTTGCTTGAAAGCTTAAATTTTATCACTAACAAATACTGTCAGTAGTTTTCCTTGAAGTGAAGGTTCATTTTCAAGAACATGTCTGCCATATACCCACATTTTGAATAAACACTGTTTCTTTCAGGTGTTCTTTCAAGTAAAAATGCTGTTCCATAAAAAAAGTAGCTGCTTCAGCTGGACACCCAGTCACCGTCCTTTCCTTGAGACAGCCATCACACTTTAACAAGCATATTTCCCACTTTGTTACAAAGAGTATTAAGATGTAAAAAAAAATTAATGATTTTTATTGTGTTGGGTCTCAGAAAAAGATGCCCCAAAATATGGCATTTTGACATGCTGAACTAAAGAAGCAAGTCTCTCAAGGTCTCTCTGACCTTATCATCCCCCATCTCCGACTCTCAATCCTCTGTCTCTCCCAAAGCACAAGATGAAGCCAGCAGTTCTCTGAAGTGCCCTTATCTGTCTAGAAATCAGACCCCCAAAGAGGAACACAATTGCCTTCAGTCCCTTCCCTGAAATGTCATAACAAGAGAAGATTAAAACTCATATCACAAAGAAATTAAACACCACACCTAGAGCCCAGGCCAACTTCAATCTTTGTCCCAAACCATTGTTTGTTTTCTGGTCTCATTCAATTTCTGAACAGAATCATTCACCAGATAATGTCTGCCTCCCTGGCCCATTTATTCCCCCTAAAAATCATTTAACTCAAATACTCCTCTGTCTCCCACTACCCTATGAAAAAGAATACATAAGCGTCTGGATCTCACTGTGTCACTGGGC
>NW_007728902.1:181183-182913 GCF_000696425.1 Galeopterus variegatus
GTCTCCCACTACCCTATGAAAAAGAATACATAAGCGTCTGGATCTCACTGTGTCACTGGGCAATCAGTCTCCTGTGATTCATGCTGTGATGTTAGATCAATCTATAGCCTTTTCTCCTATTCACCTGTCATACATCAGTCCATTTTCAGCAAACCTTCAGGGGGAAGAAGGAAGCTTTTCCTCTTCACTCCTACGATTGCTTCATCAGGGACATTTTAAATTGGTGATTTTTGTATTATGTGTGTGTGCTGAAGGTAGAATGACTACTAGTACAGTCTCTGTATTGTTATTTTGAAGACAGTTGTGACCTCAGGGGTCCCTGGACCCGACGCTGAGCACAGCACGTCTGCTCTACTGAAGCAAGTGTTTCCTTCTCACTTCCCGAGGTGGTGTCTTCCACCTTCCACATCCAGTCTCTACCTATGGAATTGCTTAGAGCAGACAGGTGAGAGAAGAAAAAGAAAATGTGCGTGTGTCCAGCGGGGCAGGCTCAGCGGGGCTCTACCACTCCTCACTGAACCCCGAAATTCATGAACCTATGCATTTTGGTGAAGGAAGGCGGTATAACCAGTTGACCACACCTGCCGATTTTACTTGCAGTGAGCGACAGCCCACAGCAGTCGACCTTTCTGTTAAAGGCAGCTGTCACTGTCATCCAGGCTGCAGAAGCACAGCAGTGAACCTTGAATCCTTGCCCGCCAGCAGACCCTCTTCTATTGTCACTTACAGCAAAGCCTCTGTCGGGTCGTAGGGAAAGGAGATGCGTGCACACTCAGTAGGACTGTTGCAATGCCTTCAAGTCAACGTGCTGTTTAGGAAATTCTGATTGCCGACAACTATCATCACCAGTTACCTCCTTTGTTAATGGATGCCCACTGTCAAGGTCAACATCCCACAGTCCTTATAATTCATGAATGTATATGCTGTTCCTCACATTTATCTTATTTTTACTCTGCCCTTACCACCGTCCCTCCCAGTCTCCTCATTTCAACCCCATAGTTATTAGCTGCTTGGAAACAAGGTATAAATCACTTTTTATGTCTTCTTCACCATATTTCTGCTAACAGCAACCATACCACATTAATATCACATTATACACCCCAAAGGGAAGGATATGACCCCCACACACACTTCCTGATGGATTTATTACACACCCAGACCACTGGGCCCGTGAACTGATCCATCCTGGAGCACCAGGAGCTTAATATCGGATCCTGTTACCCCAAACCAGAAGCCCTTTAGGAAAAGATCAATGCTGAAAACCCTGATAGTGTGCAATCGTTTGAAATGTTTGGCCTTTTAAGAAAGGATATAATATATCTCCAGTATTATTTAATCCTCAGCAGTCATAAAACACATTAAAACAAATCTGTTCTTTTACCAGCCGTCCCCACTTCTATACATGTAGGCAATGAGGAAATGTTGAGAGCAATGTTAAGTTCTGTCTTTCTTATCGGAGGTTCAGGATTTGAGACTTCACTGTGTTTTCAGATTTGACNGCAAACATGAAAGGGGAGGTTCCTTAGGGATAGGACAAATGGAGAGAGGATGGGCCTAGGCTGTAACATTGTAGGTTTCCCACCCACACAGTGAAACTTTCTGTATGATAACAGAATGGCCGATACATGTAATATACATTTGTTCAAACCCATAGAATGTACACCACCACCAGCAAACCCTCCTGTAAACTATGCATTGTGGGTGATAATGATGCATCAATGTGGTTTCAT
>NW_007728902.1:183830-186536 GCF_000696425.1 Galeopterus variegatus
TGGGTCGCTATCACCACGACCAGATGTGTTTCTTGGACTTTGGACTTCCCAGCCTCAGAAACTATAAGCAATAAGTTTCATTTTCTTCACAAATTACCCAGTTTGGTGTATTTTGTTATAAGCAACAGGAACGGACTAATAACACTACTGAGTATTTTTGTATAGGTTTGCTGGTCTTTTGTTTTTCTTCTTATTTGAATATTTTCTTTATGTCCATTGTTCTTTCTTTCTTTCTTTCTTTTTCTTTCTTTNAGTTCTGTCTTTCTTATCGGAGGTTCAGGATTTGAGACTTCACTGTGTTTTCAGATTTGACTCTGGTGCCTCAGGGAGACCACTGGTGGTGCTGAGGCCACTGCTGAGAGGACAGAGCTGGAACTGGCATGGGGAAGCTGCACCGTGAGCGGGGGCTGCAGTCCTAGCTGAGTGCACGATCACCAGAGGTCTGGAAAGCTGACCTTGTAGTACATTTGTCTGGGCATATAGAAAAAGGACAAACTGGCTCCAAACTTAAGATTCACTAGAGAAGGGCACCTCAGTGGAAGGACAGGGGAAAGTCCAGTAGTACCCTGTGCTGTTTTAACATCAGAAGTTTGTTTATGTGACCCGAAAAGTGAATGTCTGCACCCTGAAACACTGATGAGGGATATAGTCCAGAGCACAGCTGAGAAGGGGTTAGACAACTGACAGAGTGTGGGAGACATGGGGCTGGGGTCTCTCCTCCTGCCCCGCATCATGACTGCAGGAAATGGCGGTGAGCCTCTGGCTGTCGGTGCTCTCGCTGGCCAGGAGGGATTAGACTAGATACCCGGCCCTGGTCTGGCACTTGGGTAAAGTCACCACTCCAGGGCTGAGATGAGAATGGCAGTCTGGTTCTCAGTCCTGTGCCTTTGCTATGACACTTTCAGAGAGAAGGAACATCACAGCAGTGAAGGGAAGGGGCTCTGGACATGGCCTGGTCCTGCCAGTGAAGACTGAGCCATGTGTGCGGGCCACTTGCTTAACCTCCTTCTGCATGAAAATGGGTGAAGCACTCAGGCCTACCCCCAAAGTCTAATGAACACACTATACCAACGGCATAAGCACTCAAAAATGTTACTGTCCTCACTATTACTACAGAAAACCGTCTCCATTAGCAGTATTAAATTCGATGATCTCTCAGAGTCTCTCGTAAATATTTTCATGGATCTGCTTTCATGAATGTGCTTTCATTTAACAATTAATATTTATTATTAGCTGCATGCTCCTTATGTTAGGGCCATGCTTTTAAAATTAGAATTTTTTTTTTTTGTCTTTTCCGTGACTGGTAAGGGGATCACAACCCTTGGCCTGGTGTCGCCCACACCATGCTCAGCCAGTGAGCGCACTGGCCATTCCTATATAGGATCCGAACCCGCAGCGGGAGCATCGCTGCACTCCCAGCGCCGCACGCTCCCGAGTGCACCATGGGGTCGGCCCAAAATAAGAAATTTTTAAAAGTATATAAAAGAACAACTAAAAATGGAAAGAAAAAAACACCCTTAATAACTCTACTCAGATGATGATAATGTTATTCTGATATATATCCTTCTGGTCTTTTTTTTATATACACGTGCACGTGTGCGTGCGCGTGCGTGCACACACACACACACACACACACCCCTTTAGTGCAATTGGGATCATATTGTCTATATATTTTGTGTCCATAAAAAATATGCCTTGTTAAATGACTGCATAATATTTTACATGTGTGTGATTTACTGATAGATTAATCCATTTAATGATGGATTAGATGGATAATCCCTTTTTTGCTGGACATTAAAGCTATTTGTAGTTTTTCTCTTTCATAAATATTATGCAATAAGTATCTTCATTAACAGATTATTCTTACACTTTATTTTCTTTCTTTTTTTTTTTTCCTTTTTGTCTTTTTTCGTGACCAGCAATGGATCGCAACCCTCAGTGTCGCGCCTGTACCGGACCGGGACCGGCAACGGGATCGCAACCCTTGGTGTTGCACCCGCACCTCGCTCAGCCAGTGAGCGGCCGGTCTGTATGTGGGATCCGAACCCTCGGCTGGAGCGCCGCTGTGCTCCCAAGCAGCGCACTGTAGCAGTGCGCCACCGAGCCGGCCCTACACTTTATTTTCTTAAGATAATTTCTGATTTAGAAATACTGAATCAAATTATATGACATTTCTGTAAGCTCTTGATGAGTAGTAACAAATTCATTTCCTGATTGGTTACACCAGTTTACTTCCACTAACAGATCATGAGAATAGCTATCTTACTACACATGTGGTAGCATTTACTATTTTTCTTCTTTCTCAATTTAACGGGCAAAAATATTCCCATCTTGATTTTATTTCAATATTTACAATTAGTATTTGTAGTGGATTGAATTATGTCCCCTCAAACTCACTGAAGCTTGAGTCATGTCCCCCAAGTTTTATGTATTAGAAAGTTGGCCCCCACTGTGACTGTTAAGAGGGTGGGAAATCCTATTATGGTAGTTGAAAGGTGGGGCCTTAAAAAGGAGATTAGATTGTAGGACCGTGCCATAGTGAGTGGATTAATAATGGTGGTCATCGGTGTGGTTCCAGGGCTTTAAAAGAAAAGAGAAGAGTCTGTCTCTCTCTCTGCTTCCTCCATTTTGCAATGTGAGACCCATGGGTCGCTATCACCACGACCAGATGTGTTTCTTGGACTTTGGACTTCCCAGCCTCAGAAA
>NW_007728902.1:187565-188850 GCF_000696425.1 Galeopterus variegatus
TTGTTTCAGTACTTGCATATACTGCTCATTGCTCATTTTTATACTGAGAAGTCAATACTTACATTATCGACCTGTAAGAACTCTTTTAATATTAAAGAAAATTAACCCTTTGCCTGACCATCTGTTACAACCTTCCATCTGGCTTGTCTTTTTTTTTTTTAATATAATTTTGTTTATTTAGTCTTATTTAGACATCTTAAATGCTAGTAATCCTCCCTTCTGTTCTTTTATATAATGAACAATTTTTCCCATTTCAACGTTCTTTTCCCGTACCGTATTAGCCCACTTCTGCTGCTTATAACAGAAATACCTGAAGCTGGGTAATTTCTAAAGAAACAATATTTATTGCTTATGGTTTCAGAGGCTGGGAAGTCCAAAACCCAAGAAACGCATCAGGTGATGTGTTATTGGTGGTGACCACAGCAACTCAGGGTATCACATGGTGAATACAGAGGAGCAGAGAGAGCAAACTAACTCCTCATTACGTCTCCCCCTAAATCCCTCAGACCCATGCCCACGACCACCATTAAACCGTCAATGGATTAATCCATTCACTAGGGTCTGGTCATCACAATCTACTTTCAATTACTGTGATAGGATTCCCTACCCTCTTAAGACTGTCACAGTGGGGATTAAGGTCTGGGGGGACATTCAATCCACAGCATATATAAATACAATTTTAATCTTTATAATTTAAATTTTACATTTATTTTATTAAATTGATTGGGAATTAAGTTTTGCATGAAGTAAAATAAGATTTTACTTGATTTTTTCCAAACAGCTATATTTCCCTCAACAATTTAGTGAATAATTTCCTTCCTTGTTATTTTGTGATGTTTAATCAGTCATATAATAAATGTGTGTGTTTGAGAGAGAGAAACCCTCTCATCTAATTCTGTTGATACCACGAGTTAATTGGTAAATCAGATAAGCTGATTAAAATGTGATAAGAAATAGTTCTTATCCTCTTTGAATATTTTACTGTATAAGTTTAACTTATTTGTCAATCTTTCCATGTGATTCCGAGGACTTTTTGAATATACATCATTGATTACAATTCTCAATTCTTTTTCTTTGTGTAAACTAAACCCATATTGCATAATTTCTATTTTCTGGATTTTGTTAAAGTGGAGAGAGAACTTACAAAAGCAAATCAAGATCAGAGTCCTTGTATATAATTTATATATTAAGTTTTTTATTTCTAATGACTTGGTTTGGCCTAGTCTTTCTATAGTGTTCAACATAGTTTTCAGTAAGTCAACAACTCCTCTTGCATAATGTTAAC
>NW_007728902.1:189562-192220 GCF_000696425.1 Galeopterus variegatus
CTTTCTATAGTGTTCAACATAGTTTTCAGTAAGTCAACAACTCCTCTTGCATAATGTTAACGCATGTTTCATTGGTTCTGCATAATAATGAAATAAAATAATTATAATGCAAAAATCGACTGCATAACTGTAGAGACATCTCTGACTTGGGAGGGAAACAATTCTGTTGACAGCAACAGGTTATTTTGCTTTACAGAAGCAACGTAGAGTGTTGAGTTGTGCAAAGTTGGCTACAAGGGCTTTTTACAATATATGCATGCGTATATATGTGTGTGAATATTTTTTCGTGTTTATGTAGCACATTTATATTTTTTTCAGTTTCCATTCCACTAAGTAGTGCTTTAATTTTATCTTTATAATATGTTTTATAGAGCAAGACCTCCCACCTTTTTTATTTTTTCAAAATGTTCTTAGTGAATTCAACCTATGAAAATAATGCAAAATTCTAGATGAATTTTAGAATAATTGAGAATTCAGAATAATATTACAAGTTTCCATGAAAATAATCCAAATGGGATCTTGATTGTAATTCTATCAAGCCTATACAAATAACTGGAAAGATTTTATTTTTCTGGGCACATGATATGCTTCTTTGGTTATTCAGATCAGGTCAGGAACATGTTACCACCTCCCTGCCATGAGGATACTGTGGGCATCTGGGTAACCTATCCTCAGCTCTGGCAGCACTGAAGGGTTTGCTGCTCTTCTGGATGGGACAGGCTGTCTCCAGGGTCCTTCTCTTTCCTGTCTTCCTCCTGTACCAGCTCCTTCTTCCAGACTTGGCCCTTGAGAGACCTCCCGAGGAGCACCTTGCGGTTATGTCCTTTCCACTGAACTCAGTGAGAGAGTTCTCTAACAATGCCTTCAGGCCTGACTCCTCTCTGGGATATTTTCACTGTGATCAGATTATTAGACACTAAATGTGTTCAGAATTACCGTAGCATATTTATGTGCTAGGATTTGAAAGTAAGATGTCAGGAAGGCTGGGTCAGAGGAAAAGCCTTTGGCCTGACTCAGTATCTTGGGGAAGTCAGTTTTTGTCTCCTGATTTCCAGTTTCCTTGTGTGTAAAAATGAGAGAACTAGAGTCACTTAAATTCCCTTTGGGCTCTAGTATCTGTAGTGAACAGAAATCTCAGGCCACAAAACCGTAAGTTTAAGTACTATACCTTTATTTTTCTACAATTCAGCTCGGTTTCTATTTTGTGCACCCAATCTACTGGGGGACACACAATACATCTGAGCCTTTCCCATCCTTTATTTCTGGGTCTGTGTTTATGTTCCTGGGTCTTTGAAAACATTGGGTGGATTGTGGGAGGGACTCCCTAGGAAGGTCTCCTTCTGGAAGGATGGCTGTGTCTTTTGAGCACCCTCTTCTCCCACTGGTGCTGGCTTGGGTCCAGGGTCATCGCATGGGGGGCAGGTCAGGGCTCAGTATTAGTGGGGACTGGCCTCTGAAGCTAGATTACCTTGGGCAGCACACAGCAGACACCAAATGGCCAGCAGCCCACACACTGCTTCCTGGACCTACCCCCTGGAGTCAACAGGTGGTAGGATGGCTGAGAAGTGGTAGTCCTGGAGAAGGGTCCTGGTGTTCTGCTCCCCTAGTGGACTCCATGGGCGGTGGCCAGACCACAACAACAGAAGGGCCTATTGCAGGCACCAGGCTGAGGCGGAGGACATGGACCACTTTACAGAGCTCCGGATGTCACGGCTTTGCAATGTTCAGAGTTTGAGCCCAGTCAGAACTCTGCACTTGCCGCCCACCTGCTCCGAGGCCATGTCCAGGAAGCTGCCATAGAGTTTCCACCTTCCGCCATCCTCACTGTTTACACAGGGTCCTGTTTAGAAAAACTGGGGGAGAGGTACATTGACCTTTCCAGATATACACTTGCTGAATGCAGTTGGATTTAATGACTATTGCAGTTTTGTAACTTACCATCTNTAGTGGGGACTGGCCTCTGAAGCTAGATTACCTTGGGCAGCACACAGCAGACACCAAATGGACAGCAGCCCACACACTGCTTCCTGGACCTACCCCCTGGAGTCAACAGGTGGTAGGATGGCCGAGAAGTGGTAGTCCTGGAGAAGGGTCCTGGTGTTCTGCTCCCCTAGTGGACTCCGTGGGTGGTGGCCAGACCACAACCACAGAAGGGCCTATTGCAGGCACCAGGCTGAGGCGGAGGACATGGACCACTTTACAGAGCTCCTGATGTCACGGCTTTGCAATGTTCAGAGTTTGAGCCCAGTCAGTACTCTGCACTTGCCACCCACCTGCTCCGAGGCCATGTCCAGGAAGCTGCCACAGAGTTTCCACCTTCTGCCATCCTCACTGTTTACACAGGGTCCTGTTTAGAAAAACTGGGGGAGAGGTACATTGACCTTTCCATATATACACTTGCTGAATGCAGTTGGATTTAATGACTATTGCAGTTTTGTAACTTACCATCTCTGAGGACTCCATTTTGCCTGACAATTTCTTATGTTACATTTTCCCCCTTGTATTCAGCTTGTGAAGAAGGCAGAATAGGCACTTGACCATAATCGTGTGGTCTTACAAAATATCAGTTTCAGCTACATGAAATTGGCATTTTTGTGGGTGAACATGGTCAAATGTTGGCAATTTTATGATTCAACCTAAATAGAATCATGAATGGAA
>NW_007728902.1:193203-199497 GCF_000696425.1 Galeopterus variegatus
GGTGAACATGGTCAAATGTTGGCAATTTTATGATTCAACCTAAATAGAATCATGAATGGAATGGCACAATATTCAAAGCCCAAGCCCTCAGGGCAGCAGAAGTGGACAGAGACCCTCGTCCCCATCAAGGAAGTATCCAGCCCAAAAGGTCAATTATGTCCAAGTTGAGAACCACTGTCTTAGGGAAATTTAGGAAACTCAGGAAAAACAAAATATTTTGGAGAAACATCAAGGAAAGACACATCCCTCCCGCCCACATATGCTCCTTTTCCCACCAAGACTAGAAAAATATTCTGTCAAACTGAGGGGTAGAGGGAGCAGGAAAGCTTCTTCCCTGTCCTGTAAGAATTCGCTTCCCGATTTGAGTACCTAGACATGAGTGGGACTACACAAGTCTGCTGGACTGGTTTGTGAAACATTTCAAAATATGGAGTGTGAAGTTGGCAGCTGGGTTTGATTCATTCCTAGTGACTGGTGTCTGGAATGCTGCTGTCTCGGGTTCAGTCACTGCTACATGAAGACTGAGCGTACAGAGACAGCAAGCAGCTAACAGCATTTCCAGGCTGCTAGAAGAATGTTTCCTCCCTGATTTTAACCTGCACAGGGTTCTCAACTGCTTATACTTTGACATGCATTTACCTGATGTAAAATTAACAAACAGTTCTGTTGGGTCATTAATACAACACCTCGAACTCGGAGTATACATGTCACATTTTGTTAATCCTCTTTATCTTTTCACAGTAGCATCTGAGAAATACCATTCTAGGGGATTGTAATTGTCATTAAGATTTCATCACACTTTAGAAAAGGATCTACACATTTTAGGGTAATAAATATCAAATGCAATAATGTTGTGCATATTTAATTTTAAATATTCAAAATAACTTGATTTACACTATTGTATAAAGATTTCCTAATTCTTCTAATCTTTAAATATTTTTCTAAGTGCCCTTAAACTAAAACAAATTTTAAAAAACAGGGTATGTTTGGGGCCGGCCTGGTGGCGCACTGCTACAGTGTGCCACTTGGGAGTGCGGTGGCGCTCCCGCCAAGGGTTCGGATCCCACATACAGACTGGCCACTCACTGGCTGAGCGAGGTGCGGGAGCAACACCGAGGGTTGCGATCCCGTTGCCAGTCCCGGTCCGGTATGGGTGTGACACTGATGGTTGCTATCTGTTGCCGGTCACGAAAAAAGACAAAAAGGAAAAAAAACAAAAACAGGGTATGTTTGGGATTGTGGAGTGGGAGAAGGAAAGAGAGATGAAGTAGGCCAAACTTGCCCTAAAGAAAGCCAGCTTTTTTTTTTTTTCCACAGAGGATGTAAAGTTCTTTTCACTCATGAATTTATGTACAAAATAAATTGGAAGGGACCAATGTCCTAAACAGCCATCTCGAGCACACTTCTACTTCAGTAAGGAGGTCCTGGGAGGATTATCCAATGGTGTACCAAGTCTAACCCATCAACTTTAAGCAGTTTTGCTAGTCAGTTGTTAAATGCAGCCACTATTAAATATTAAATTATGTAAATTTGGAATTAAATTATTTTAGAGACAAAGATGATGAATACTCAAAGCACATCACTGACTAATTTTTTCATTACATTTAAAAAACTTTTTTTGTGGCTGGCCAGTACATGGATCCAAACCCTTGACCGTGGTGTTACGAACACCATGATTTATTGCATTTTACTATGATTTGTTTCTTCTGTACATGTATATATTGCTGAATGGTGTACTATTGTGCTTCTCTTCCTAATTCTGTGTTCAGTGAAGACATGTTGAAAGTTCAAAAAATCAGTCATAGTGGGGATATTTACACTGCAGTAACTAGGAAATACTACTAATCCGGCCTTTATGTCTTTTATTCAGACCTACCACATTAATCTGAGCTGTAAATAAGCAATTCATAGATAAAATTATATAAGAACATGCACTTATGAAACAAGTGATAAAAAGAAACTCTGACAATGTTCGGTATAGTCATAGAAGATGTTAGCGTGCCACCTGTAGCTATGCAATTCTTGTGTTTGCCAACACAGTAATTTCTTGCTAAGTCTCTGTCTTACTCAGGGATGTTTCAGATCTAGCAATTTTTGTCTGTGGCTTCATTAGAATTCTGTCTTATTATATCTGTGTGTTATGGACTGAATGTGTCTCCCCAAAATTCATATGTTATGCCCTAATCCCCAATGTGATTGTATTTGAAGGTGAGGCTTTAGGGAGGTCATTAGGTTCAGATTAGGTTTAGATTAGTTCATGAGGGCGTGCCCCTATGATGAGATTAGCGTCCTTAGAAGAATGGAAAGAGAGGTCAGAGGTATCTCTCTACCACCTGAAGACAGAGAAAAGGCAGCCAACTGCAAGCCAGGAAGAGAGCCCTCCCTGGGGAAGGGTGTCAACAGGGCCTGGATGGTGACTTCCCAGCATCCAGAACTGTGAGAGACAAACGTAAGCTGCCCAGTCTATGATATTTTGTCACAGCAGTCCTGCCTGACCAAGACAGTGTGTAATCCACCTGCTTTCACCGTGAAAACCAGCAGTCATTCGCCATCTGGGAGATTCCCCAAGATGGCAACCAATTTTCCCCAGCATGTTCCCATTTACATATAAAAACTTAACCCTAAACCCAAACCAAAATAACTTTGGAAATGCATTAGTATAACAGACATGAACAAACACAGCATCCTGCTGTCAATACAAAACACTGGCAGTTTCTAGGCCAACCTGTAGCTCTCCTGAATGACTCCGCCTTTGCAGAATTTAGGGCACATTTTACACTTTTGGAAATACACATACTTTGGAAATGCATTAGTATAACAGACATGAACAAACACAGCATCCTGCTGTCAATACAAAGCACTGGCAGTTTCTAGGCCAACCTGTAGCTCTCCTGAATGACTCCGCCTTTGCAGAATTTAGGGCACATTTTACACTTTTGGAAATACACATTATGAAAAAGAAAACTGATTAATTTCTTGATTGGTTTGGGTCACATACTAATGACATTATTTTGAAAGATAGGTGTATAGCTAAGCATGGGGTAGGTTATTTGTTTTGACTGTATCCTTGAAGATCAATCCATTGTAACAATTGTTGAAAGTCCATTCCTTTAACTCCCTATGTCTTTCTTCCCCAGGTAGTACATTACATCCTATTGATCTTCTGGCCTGGTCTCGAGACCCACTTTGGGTGGAACTACTGTCCATGGAGAAAGAAGTCAAAGGTTCTGACAAGTGATGGATGACCATCGTGCAGAACTTTAGATTCATCAGATGATTCCTTCAGTAGGTACTTCTCATGAGAGTCAGTAGAACGCTAGAGAGCCTTTCCCATTAAAGCCAGTTAGGTTGGCAGAAGTGCCATTGTTGGCTTCACTGGTGGGAAAAACTCTCTAGCTTCTGCCATGATGGATTGTTGTTAAAGATGGCCTACCAAACGATCGCTATGCTGGAGGTTTTGTGGTTCCAGTTCCTAATGAGACAGAAATGCTTTGATTGATTATACTATATTACATCGGTAGGAACGTTAAAAATGCTTCAGGTGGCTAGAAAGTCAGCCTGGAACTTTAAGTAACAAATGCTTGGATGAACTCAAGCATTCCGAGCTTTCCTGTGTTTAATATGTTACATTGCTATGTTGATATGTAATGTCACAGATGGTAATATTAGTCATGAAAGAACAAAGAAGCCAGATTCATAGCCAAATGAAAGTTAAAAGGAGGGGACAAAAAGCGAACTTACCCCACAGACAGTCTTTTTTTATTGAAAACATCTTAAACGCCATGGAACACCTTTCCAAGAGCCATGTGTAGGCACAAGCAGATGGGGAAGACCGTAAATCTCAAAACTGGCTTGGTTCCCACTGGAGAACTAAAGCAAGGAGTGTGGTGAAATCAAATTCAGCAATGAATGGATGATCCTCATTTAACAATGGGCAGCCTTCCCACAAATTCTCATGCAAACCAGTGGTGGCTTCCTCTTTTTTTAATTAACTGTGCAGCCTTTTCCAACCAGAGGATTTAAATGTTTACTTCTGTTTGCTTTGCGTCATTTGCATTTCTTTCAATTCTGAAAGGAAATTAACCCCTAAGGCCTAGGAGGGTGTCCTTTTGAAGAAATAGACAAAATTGGAAAACAAAATTACAAAGCTAAGCTCTCCAAGAGATGGGCATTTAAACAGTTTCGTACACACACTCATGTCCCGTTAGTAAGATGACCGGTGTTTTGAGTGATTAACAGTGGAGTCTATTCTACACGCAATAGAAAATTTTCCTTGGAAAGCCAGGAGGTAGAAAGCAAAATCTAGATTTAAATATTAATACTTATGCATAAACATCTTTTTAATCCTTAAGAAGAAAGAGCGGATTAGATATTGAGTCACTGTAGAGCAATGCAAAAGGTAAATTCCTTTCCTACTTGAGAAATGACACAGAATTCTTCTCCCCCTCAACTTTCAGATGAAACGCAGGAGGTAGAGAGAAAAGAGGAGTATGTCACCTACTCGGTACTTCTATTGTTGATTCATTTTGACAGGTGCTTTCTATTCGTCTTAGGCACCTGGGCTATGACTAAGAGGGGCTGTGATAGCTGACTCTGACTCCAGGAGCTATGTTTGGAGAGTGTAGCAATAGAGAAGGTCTGGCTTGGTTACTCTAAATCGTTGTACTACAAGATAATTAGATGGAATCGTACACGGAAAAAATTTGTTAGAGTTACCAAAAATATTTCCTAACGAGAAGCCTGTTGTGCTCTGAAGTAGTCAAAGGGATGCGATGAATATTTCATCTCTTTAAACATTTAGCAGAGAAAGGGATTCAGGAATAGAAAGTATATCTTAAAGCTGTTTTCTGCTGGGTAAAGAGTGGGGATCATCCATCCTTCTGGCCTTTATTTCTGCTTCAACTAACAGGGCAGAGGGAGAACTAACTACTAACACGGAGAAGGCATTTCCCAACACAGAGACCATAAACCATGCCATCATAAGAGATCAAATTTTTGGATACAAAGGAATGGAGATAAATCTTATTTTTATGCCTTATGTAGTAAAAAACCAAATGTTCTTGCCTTTTCCTGCTACTTAGTTTCTTTAGCAGATTATTTCTTTAGAATTTCCAGAACTAGAAAAAGAAGCAATAAAGTGGAGATCATTTATGGAAATAAAGGAATAGCACTCGTGAAATTTAGAGAATCAAAGTGAATCAGAGTACCTTTAGTCATGAGAGAAGGGTTACTTGAAGAGAGGGTTACCATCCCAGAGAAAGGAAAAGCACCGACTTCGAGATTGGGTTCTGCTGTGGACTGGCGTCTCCTCCAAACTTACGGAGGCTTGTCTCCACCGACGGTGCTAAGAGGGTGGGAAAACCTATTATTGAAAGGTGGGGACTTTAAATGGATTAGTCCATTGATGGTTTAATAGTGGCCACAGGCATGTTTCTTAGGGCTTTGGGAAGAGAACCAGTGGGGAGGTCAGCTCTCTCTCTGCTTCTGCCATTTCACCATGTGACACCCTGCATCACTAAAGTCACCAACAAAGAAGGCCCTCACCAGATGCGTTTTTTGGACTTTGGACTTCCCAGCCTCCAAAGCTGTGAGCAATAAATAATGTTTCTTTACAAATTACCCAGTTTTGGGTTAAGCAACACAAATGGACTAATACAGGTACAACACCAAAATAATCAGTAGATTAAAGCAGACTTTTTACAAAGTGGTTCTTTTGACTTAATGTTTTTTTGTTTGTTTGTTTGTTTGTTTGTTGAATCAGTAGATTAAAGCAGACTTTTTACAAAGTGGTTCTTTTGACTTAATGTTTTTTTGTTTTTTTGTTTGTTTGTTTTTTTACCTTTTAACTTGTTGTTTGGCTTTTACTTTAACTTTCAATGATGTGATTGCTTAAAGACAATTAGCTTAGCTATCTCTGGGTGTATTACGTAACACTTTTCAAATCTGACTGTGCATAGGATCATCTGCAGGGATTTTTGATAAATTACAGATTCTGATTCAGTAGGTCTAGGATGAGGTCTCAGATCTGGCATTTCTAACAAGCTCCCAACTGAGAGGCTGATGCTGCTGGTCTGTGGACCACACTTTGTGTAGCAAGGTATTACATCGTTGCCTGCATGCTTTGATGGATACAGAGTAGCAAAAGGTATTCCTGTTGCTTGATAGAGTATTCAAAAATCATTTAAATCTGGTGCTCCCCAACCCTGGCTACACACTAGAATCACCTGAGGACATTTTGAAAAATGCAAAGGCCAAGCCCCTACCCAAAGCCAATTAAAAATCTCTGGGAGTGAG
>NW_007728902.1:199816-200909 GCF_000696425.1 Galeopterus variegatus
CATTTGTTTTATATCTTTAGTCTTCTAAAATCTAGATTAGTCCTCCAAACTTTTTGTCATCATTACTATTATTATTTGAAGAGGCTAATCCTGTTGACCAACATTTGGAGTTTGAATTGATTGTTTCCTCTTGTTTCATTGTTTAGCATATTTCTCTATCCCTTGTATTTCCTATGAAATACATGTTAGGTATGTATAAAGACTTCATTAGATTCAAATTAAATATTTTTAGCAAGAATATTTAGGGTGATGCTATGTACCTTATAGTGCGTGAGAAGCAGGAGCTATATAATTCCTGGTTTCTCCTGGAGTAATGTTGCTAAATTTGATCACTTGGTTCAGGTGATGACCTCTCCCTCCTTTTTTTTTTTTTTTTTTTTTTTTTTNTTTTGAAAAATGCAAAGGCCAAGCCCCTACCCAAAGCCAATTAAAAATCTCTGGGAGTGAGGCCAAAACATCATTTTTTCTCCCCATCTTTTTATTAAGAAACTTTCTAAGTTTACAGAAAAGTTGAAAGAATGGCATACTGATTACCCATATGCCCACCATAGTTGAAGAAGTAGCTTACACCCACATAGCTAGATCCGTCAACAGTTAACATTTTGCTATATTTAAATTATTTAATTGTACATTTTTGCTTTATTTATGGCAGTAGTTATCAACCAGGGGCAATTTTACCCTCCAGGGGACGTTTAGCGATATCTGAAGATATGTTTTGTTTTCACAACTGGGGGCAGGGAGGCAGTTTGGGATGCTGATAACTAAACGGTAGAGGTCAGGGATCTGGTTAAATTCCCTATAATATGTAGGTCAGTCCCTCACAACAAAAAATTATCCAACCCAAAATGTAATAGTGATGAGGTTGAGAAACCCTGATCTAAATATAATGATTAATAACAAACCATTAGAAAATAGCTTGAAGACATTGTCACTTACCACTCCTGAATACTTTAACATCTCCAAAAATAAGGATGTTTTCCCACATCACCACTATGTCAGTATCATGCTTAAGAGGATGAAGATATTATGCTTAAGCAGATATCCCTTAATATCTTCCCATAGTGAGCTCATATTCAAATTTTCTCATTGTACT
>NW_007728902.1:202625-205003 GCF_000696425.1 Galeopterus variegatus
TCACTTATCAACTAATTATTCTTAATATTGACTTTTCTGTGTCATAGGATTCATCCCAAAAATAGTTGAAAATGGCAGAAGATGTCACAAATTCTACAATCAGAAGAAAAAAAAAGAGAGAAAAGCTACAAGATTTTCTTTTCTTTAGAGTATTTACAGTACAGAACATTCCATGTACATTCGTGTAAGTTTTGGTCTTTTTACATGATGAACTTCTTTTGAAATTTTAGAAAGGGACTTACCTATATAAAGATGCTGTGGAGTATCAACCTTTAGGTGGAAGTTATATTAAACGTCACCAGTTTGAAATCTATTCCTTCATAACTTGGAGTATGTTTGAATTGCCTGCATAGTCTCTCCTGGATCCACGGGTGGTAAGTGGTGTGTGAAAGCCAAACTCTGTTCAGACAACAGTTGAATAGTCAGTCAGGTTCTTGGATTAAAAAGACTGTTGTGTTTGGAAATCATCATTTTCCACAGGGAAAATGAATACATTACAGGAAGCAACTGGAACCAGTTTTGCCCCTTTGTTTCAAAGCTTCAAGTTCTTTATTTCTCAGCCTAGAATCTCATTTCAGTTACACTCCTTTGGGAAGAGCAATCTTTAATCCGTTGGCAGTTCTTAATTCAGTTTGGTGTCATGCACCAGATTCGTACAGATCCTAAATCTCTACCTGGAAGGTAAAGGTCAGGTCCTCTAATTTATTGTCTTAGGTCTAACCTAAGACAGAAGGAGAGCTCTGCCTTCAGGTTATCATGTGATAAATTTGTTTCTATGATGAATAAATGTGCACTTAGCACAGAGAACTTGCAGGCATCATCCAGATGTCTCACAACTTGAGTGAACACTTGGGACTGACCACATGGAAGCTTCTGTTAACCTAATGCACAATCTGGAGAGAAGATGTATTTTTTCAAGGTCTGGAAATTTTAACACTATCTGGCAGCTACTTCATTTTCAAGATAATCCTGTCACTGTTTCTAGTTATGAGCAGGGGTAGGGGCGGGGGTTCCAAGGGCAATGGTTTGGTGGTTTGTTGAAACTGGGTGGAGATGTTGTCATGTGGAAGCCTGGAGTGTGAGCACAAATAAAATTTAGGGGAAGGAACCTGCGATGGTGTTACTCCCGGTCACTTGAGGACCTGCGTGGTGTGGGTGTGATGAGAGAGGGAGAGAGAAAAAAGGGAATGAAAAGACACGTTCTGTGGACAAAAAAGCAATTGGTTAATTCGCTCAGACTTTCACTTTTCAAATAATTGTTTGGCTCGTCCTTAATCCTTAGCCAAGTGACTCCCCATAGACATATTAATGCATCATTTTATCTTTTAAAGATGTGCCATCAAAACAACCATTTATAAAGTTGCAAAACCATCCTCTCAGGCAGCCTCTGCTTGGTCTGTGGGTTTGGTCAAGGACTAGTTGGCAGTGGCAATGACTCAGCCAGGNAGCCATAAAACCAGAGTGAAGGTTTTGGAGTTGTGGGTCATTGCAAAGTTTCTCAAGAGAGCGCCTTCATTTCTGTCGGCCTTTTTACTTACTTTTTACATTACTCATTAATTCTATAGATATTTATTGGATACCTACTGCATGCCTGGCATTTTGCCAGAATTTTAGGATTAAAAAAGAGTAGCAAAAAGCCTCTTGGTGGAATGTCTGTTAAACTAGTAAATTTAAACATGAGCAATAGTTGCTACCTTAGAAAGAAATCCCTCTGTGGTGGAAGCTCAGACCAAGGAGAGGCAAATTCCATTTCCTGATCAGGCTAGTTTGGGGGAATGTGGGAATTTGAAATTGCCAGTTCGAGCTGCTGCTAGATCAAAACGGTCACCACTTTTTCCTAACAGAGGGCAAACAGCTTTCTGAGCAGAGCCTCCTGCATGGTCAGAAGTGAACAATGCACACGGTTTTCTGTTTATTTTCTTTTGGTCTTTCTTTCTGAGCAAACGTTTCACATTTTCCTTTATATACTCCTAGAAAAACAGAGGTGCAAAGGATCGAAGGGAACCAAGCTTGCAGCACACATGTGAGCAGCCTCCTGGAAGTGGCAGGTGCCAGCAGGAGACAGAGGAAAGTACACAAGGGCCACAGAGGACAGAAGACAAAAAAAGGGAAAGAACCTCAAAAGAGACAGAATAAATAAATAAATAAATATTATTTGAAGGCACTTTAAACTACAGGAATTAAACTTATGGCAAGGGACGTGCTGTTGGACGTTAAGGAAGAAACTAAGCTAAGCCCTAAAGGGCAGGCGACGTGGTGGGCCAGGGCGGTGGGTGCCAGGCCCTGGCCTGGTGAAATCTGCTATGAATTCTCCGTCTCCACGTCCTATTAACACACAGCGACTCATTTTCAAAGAAGTCGGAGGGAAGCAAGTCACC
>NW_007728902.1:205628-210459 GCF_000696425.1 Galeopterus variegatus
CTCTCAGGCAGCCTCTGCTTGGTCTGTGGGTTTGGTCAAGGACTAGTTGGCAGTGGCAATGACTCAGCCAGGACTGTCTTCTTTTTTCACTCTTATCCCCAGCTCCTGGTGGCAGAAAAGGAGACTGACACCCTTACATGTTCATGCTACTAAAAAACCAACCAACCAACCAACCACTGAGCAAGTGACATCTCAATTTTCTTTTCATCGGACTGAGAGATTCCCTTTATTGCCTCTTACAGCAAAGGCAGAAGCAGAAATAAAAAAGCCACTTACAGACAGGTGTAGCACTGTGACCATTTTGACCTCTTGCTTGTTCTATTGATTAAAAGTGCTAATTTTACCCTGAAATTAAAGAGCTCCATGACAGAATCAAGCAGACAGATTGGAAATTTAAATATGTGTTAGTGTATATAAAACATAAGAGAAGTCCTACGGTTAATGACAGGATTATGGCTTTAAAGTACTTCTGTCTCCTTAGAAAGAAATGCACTCTCAGGGAAACTAACACATTTTAGAAATACTGAGAAGTGTGGCTATCAGCTGGGAGAACCTAATACTTTCATTTCATCTTTCGTTTAAAAATTTATATTTATACTTAATTATGTCCATAATGTATCATTACCTATGTCTATAATCATTTAGTATATTATACATGTAATACGAACAATTAAACCCTATAACACACAAATAAATATATTTATGATCCAAAGGAGAAACATCATGAAGAACATAGCAGAAAACAAAAATGACTCGTGCAAATTGCAAATTGATCGATGTTGTCTGTAAATTTCACAGGGTCCTGCAATTAGAGCCATAAAACCAGAGTGAAGGTTTTGGAGTTGTGGGTCATTGCAAAGTTTCTCAAGAGAGCGCCTTCATTTCTGTCGGCCTTTTTACTTACTTTTTACATTACTCATTAATTCTATAGATATTTATTGGATACCTACTGCATGCCTGGCATTTTGCCAGAATTTTAGGATTAAAAAAGAGTAGCAAAAAGCCTCTTGGTGGAATGTCTGTTAAACTAGTAAATTTAAACATGAGCAATAGTTGCTACCTTAGAAATAAATCCCTCTGTGGTGGAAGCTCAGACAAAGGAGAGGCAAATTCCATTTCCTGATCAAGCTAGTTTGGGGGAATGTGGGAATTTGAAATTGCCAGTTCGAGCTGCTGCTAGATCAAAACGGTCACCACTTTTTCCTAACAGAGGGCAAACAGCTTTCTGAGCAGAGCCTCCTGCATGGTCAGAAGTGAACAATGCACACGGTTTTCTGTTTATTTTCTTTTGGTCTTTCTTTCTGAGCAAACGTTTCACATTTTCCTTTATATACTCCTAGAAAAACAGAGGTGCAAAGGATCGAAGGGAACCAAGCTTGCAGCACACATGTGAGCAGCCTCCTGGAAGTGGCAGGTGCCAGCAGGAGACAGAGGAAAGTACACAAGGGCCACAGAGGACAGAAGACAAAAAAAGGGAAAGAACCTCAAAAGAGACAGAATAAATAAATAAATAAATATTATTTGAAGGCACTTTAAACTACAGGAATTAAACTTATGGCAAGGGACGTGCTGTTGGACGTTAAGGAAGAAACTAAGCTAAGCCCTAAAGGGCAGGCGACGTGGTGGGCCAGGGCGGTGGGTGCCAGGCCCTGGCCTGGTGAAATCTGCTATGAATTCTCCGTCTCCACGTCCTATTAACACACAGCGACTCATTTTCAAAGAAGTCGGAGGGAAGCAAGTCACCCCCCTCCCCCAAGTAAATAGGACACGTGTGTCTGAAATCCCTCAAAGCACCGAAAACCAGCCGCCTTTAATGTCATTATACTTTTTAACCATTTGAAACCAATTTGTAACAGACATGAAAGAGTTCCCGTCGGCCGTGGGACCGGCACGCGGCGCTTCTGAGCATCTGCACCGGCTGCGCTCGAGCAGCTGCTCTCGGTGGTCCCCGACAGGGGAGGACGCGGTCCCCATGCCACCGTCCACCTGCAGTTTCGGGAGGTGGCGCTTGGACACCATCGGGGCCCCCGGTGGTCGCCTGTCTGTCCCGAAGGCCGCTGAGGGCCCCCGCGGACCTGGCTCCTCGCTGGTCTCCGAGGGACACTGGGGACACGAGCGTCTCCTTCCGGAGCTGCCTCCTTCTCCTGTCCTGCTCTCCGTCCTCCCCTGGCGTCTGTCTTTCCTGCCTCCCTCCTTCTCTCTTGACTTCCTCCTCCCTTCCCGCTGTCCTTTCCCCGTCCGTCGCACCACAGAGGCACATGGCCACCACCCGAGAAAGGCACCAGGCGCTTGCTCCATGGGGACGTCCGAGGAAGTGCAGAGAACACCCCAGACCTCATGCCTGGTGCTCGGGGACACCGCGTCACGGTGCCGGCGTTCCCTGTTGACAGTGTGGAGCCGACCCTGTCCCCACCCTTGCTCAGCAGGGTCAATGAGTTGTCACAAGGCAGTGACCCACCGGCCCTTTTGTCACGTGCTGGGAACGGTTCTTCACAGGCCACCCTAGTGCCCTGAGGAGTCTCACTGCTGGAGGAGAAACCTCAGCCCGGGCCTCCGCCGGCTTCGTCTTTAACTCACGTTCTGCTCGCGTCCCACCTCCCGTCCCCTTCGGCAGGGTACATTGTGGTGCCTCCCTTGGCTGCATCGACAGGTCAAGCCTGTCGGGGACGTGCCATCCCCTGCAGCTACCTCACAGGGATGAGCAGGCCTGCAGGGTGCCGGACAGCGAGGGGAGAGGAGGCCACCTGCCGCTCACCACCTCTCCTGCCACTGTGAGGACAGGACACCCATGGCCTCTGCTGCTGCTGGCAGCGCTGCAGGGCCACAGAGGAACCCGTGAGCAGAGAGGAGACGCAGAAAGAAATGGCACATTGCTCGGGCGCTGGCTCACCCTGCCCCGAGATGCAGCCCGGCTTCTGCACCGCCTGTTGCCCAGTCATGCATGTCCCTGTTAGAGCCAGTGTCATCTGAGGTCTGTTAAACGAAGCCAGCAGCAGCCTGGTTGACATCGTTTCTAATTTAAGAGGAAAAACATCTTTATCTTGCTTCATTCCTTCTGTCCATCCTTTCTCCCTCCTCCTTTCTTTCTTTTGCATTTCCTTTCGCAGAGTTGGCTAGTGGCAAGTAGCAAGGGTCACCGATTCTCCTTACATTCTTAGGACTAAGCAGTTTGTTGGGGTGTAAGACTTTCTGCGCTCTATGCGGAATGACCCGGGGCACACAGAAAGGTTGGTCCCCCTATAAGGTTAAGAAATAGTTTGCATACACATAGTGAAGGTCACTTACTCCTGAAATTTGAATGCCACTTGTCATGAGACAGTTTTCCATATAAATCTGCAAAAGTTCTTCCTTTTCATCATTGAGAGACAGCACAGATCCAGACCTGAAGAATAAAACACACAGACACACAGATGCTGGACTTGCTTCTCACATTACCGCTGTCCTCACCTGGCTGCCATCGACGGCCATTCGCCTCTCATGTGATTTAGAAAGAAGGAAGGAAGGAAAGAACGAGGGGGGGAGAAAAGGAAGAGAGGGAAAAGAAAAAGGAACGCAGCCAGGAGTGTGGACGTACCAAGGTCCTGGGGCTCGCAGATGGCTGAGCGGGGCACCACTGGTCTCTTTCCTCCACATTGTTCTTTCCACATTTTGAGAGACACTCACCGTTCTCATGTTCTCCACATACGATGTCCTGTTTCTCTCATGTCCAGCTACTCTGAGGACAACNTGCAGAAAATCAGACTTCTTTTTTCCATAATCTCCATTTGTTAGCTAGAATGCTTCTATTTAAAACAACACAAAACAAAACAAAATAAAAACCTCCTTTTATGAAGAAGGAATAAACTACAGTTTCCTTTAAAGAGGCAGGAAAGATGTTTAATTCTTTCCTTTAACCTCCAATTTTCAGAATAGATTTCAGAATAAGCAGTTGATATTACAGTCACTTATCAACTAATTATTCTTAATATTGACTTTTCTGTGTCATAGGATTCATCCCAAAANAGCCATAAAACCAGAGTGAAGGTTTTGGAGTTGTGGGTCATTGCAAAGTTTCTCAAGAGAGTGCCTTCATTTCTGTCGGCCTTTTTACTTACTTTTTACATTACTCATTAATTCTACAGATATTTATTGGATACCTACTGCATGCCTGGCATTTTGCCAGAATTTTAGGATTAAAAAAGAGTAGCAAAAAGCCTCTTGGTGGAAGCCTCTTGGTGCATGCCTCTTCTGTTAAACTAGTAAATTTAAACATGAGCAATAGTTGCTACCTTAGAAATAAATCCCTCTGTGGTGGAAGCTCAGACAAAGGAGAGGCAAATTCCATTTCCTGATCAAGCTAGTTTGGGGGAATGTGGGAATTTGAAATTGCCAGTTCGAGCTGCTGCTAGATCGAAACGGTCACCACTTTTTCCTCAGAGGGCAAACAGCTTTCTTAGCAGAGCCTCCTGCATGGTCAGAAGGGAACAATGCACACGGTTTTCTGTTTATTTTCTTTTGGTCTATTTCCTGAGCAAACGTTTCACATTTTCTTTATATACTCCTAAGTATATAAAGAGGTGCAAAGGATCGAAGGGAACCAAGCTTGCAGCCCATATGTGAGCAGCCTCCTGGAAGGGGCAGATGCCAGCAGGAGACAGAGGAAAGTACACAAGGGCCACAGAGGACAGAAGACAAAAAAAGGGAAAGAACCTCAAAAGAGACAGAATAAATAAATATATATACACACAAATAAATAAATAAATAAATAAATATATATATATATATATACACACAAATAAATAAATAAATAAATATATATATATATATACACACAAATAAATAAATAAATAAA
>NW_007728902.1:210974-213077 GCF_000696425.1 Galeopterus variegatus
CCGTCGGCCGTGGGGCCGGCACGCGGCGCTTCTGAGCATCTGCGCCGGCTGCGCTCGAGCAGCTGCTCTCGGTGGTCCCCGACAGGGGAGGACGCGGTCCCCATGCCACCGTCCACCTGCAGTTTCGGGAGGTGGCGCTTGGACACCATCGGGGCCCCCGGTGGTCGCCTGTCTGTCCCGAAGGCCGCTGAGGGCCCCCGCGGACCTGGCTCCTCGCTGGTCTCCGAGGGACACTGGGGACACGAGCGTCTCCTTCCGGAGCTGCCTCCTTCTCCTGTCCTGCTCTCCGTCCTCCCCTGGCGTCTGTCTTTCCTGCCTCCCTCCTTCTCTCTTGACTTCCTCCTCCCTTCCCGCTGTCCTTTCCCCGTCCGTCGCACCACAGAGGCACATGGCCACCACCCGAGAAAGGCACCAGGCGCTTGCTCCATGGGGACGTCCGAGGAAGTGCAGAGAACACCCCAGACCTCATGCCTGGTGCTCGGGGACACCGCGTCACGGTGCCGGCGTTCCCTGTTGACAGTGTGGAGCCGACCCTGTCCCCACCCTTGCTCAGCAGGGTCAATGAGTTGTCACAAGGCAGTGACCCACCGGCCCTTTTGTCACGTGCTGGGAACGGTTCTTCACAGGCCACCCTAGTGCCCTGAGGAGTCTCACTGCTGGAGGAGAAACCTCAGCCCGGGCCTCCGCCGGCTTCTTCTTTAACCCACGTTCTGCTCGCGTCCCACCTCCCGTCCCCTTCGGCAGGGTACATTGTGGTGCTTCCCTTGGCTGCATCGACCGGTCAAGCCCGTCGGGGACGTGCCACCCCCTGCAGCTACCTCACAGGGATGAGCAGGCCTGCAGGGTGCCGGACAGCGAGGGGAGAGGAGGCCACCTGCCGCTCACCACCTCTCCTGCCACTGTGAGGACAGGACACCCATGGCCTCTACTGCTGCTGGCAGCGCTGCAGGGCCACAGAGGAACCCATGAGCAGAGGGGAGACGCAGAAAGAAATGGCACATTGCTCGGGCGCTGGCTCAGCCTGCCCCGAGACGCAGCCCGGCTTCTGCACCGCCTGCTGCCCAGTCATGCATGTCCCTGTTAGAGCCAGTGTCATCTGAGGTCTGTTAAACGAAGCCAGCAGCACCCTGGTTGACATCGTTTCTAATTTAAGAGGAAAAACATCTTTATCTTGCTTCCTTCCTTCTGTCCATCCTTTCTCCCTCCTCCTTTCTTTCTTTTGCATTTCCTTTCGCAGAGTTGGCTAGTGGCAAGTAGCAAGGGTCATCGATTCTCCTTACATTCTTCGGACTAAGCAGTTTGTTGGGGTGTAAGACTTTCCGCGCTCTATGCGGAATGACCCAGGGCAAACAGAAAGGTTGGTCCCCCTATAAGGTTAAGAAATAGTTTGCATACACATAGCGAAGGTCACCTACTCCTGAAATTTGAATGCCACTTGTCATGAGACAGTTTTCCATGAAAATCTGCAAAAGTTCTTCCTTTTCATCATTGAGAAACAGTACAGATCCAGACCTGAAGAATAAAACACACAGACACACAGATGCTGGACTTGCTTCTCATGTTACCGCTGTCCTCACCTGGCTGCCATCGACGGCCATTCGCCTCTCATGTGATTTAGAAAGAAGGAAGGAAGGAAAGAACGAGGGGGGGGGGGAGAGAAGGAAGAGAGAGAAAAGAAAAAGGAACGCAGCCAGGAGTGTGGACGTACCAAAGTCCTGGGGCTCGCAGATGGCTGAGCGGGGCACCACTGGTCTCTTTCCTCCACGTTGTTCTTTCCACATTTTGAGAGACACTCACCATTCTCATGTTCTCCACATACGATGTCCTGTTTCTCTCATGTCCAGCTACTCTGAGGACAACACGGTCTAAGGATGGGAGAGGCCCAGGAAGCCATGTGATTCTGTACCGGGTGATCTTGGGACTGTCTCTCAGTTTCACAGCAGTGAAAAGAGGTCACTAATACTTGGTTTCATTCACATGAAAAGCTCATATTCCTGCTTTAATCTCTGTGTGGATGTCTAAGTAGGTACTTCAGAATTAACGTATTTAAGCACTGTTGGCTCTGCTTGAAAAACACATAAAAACCTCCCACCTCCCCCCGAG
>NW_007728902.1:214077-216738 GCF_000696425.1 Galeopterus variegatus
TTCTCATGTTCTCCACATACGATGTCCTGTTTCTCTCATGTCCAGCTACTCTGAGGACAACACGGTCTAAGGATGGGAGAGGCCCAGGAAGCCATGTGATTCTGTACCGGGTGATCTTGGGACTGTCTCTCAGTTTCACAGCAGTGAAAAGAGGTCACTAATACTTGGTTTTCACTCACATGAAAAGCTCATATTCCTGCTTTAATCTCTGTGTGGATGTCTAAGTAGGTACTTCAGAATTAACGTATTTAAGCACTGTTGGCTCTGCTTGAAAAACACATAAAAACCTCCCACCTCCCCCACCACCACCCCAATTTGGGAAAGCATCTCCTCTTGCCTGAACATTGCAGTGGCCTCCGGGATCCCACTCCCGCCCTTGCCCCCATGCCCAGAGTGACCTTTGGGTGCCTGGGTCAGACTGTGCCCTCTCTTCCCCGTGTCCCTGCCCTGGATGGCCCCCAGCCCCAATCTGCTTTATTCTCTCCATCGTGCTTAGGGCCAGCCAATAGCCTGCACATTTTGCTCATTTGTCTGCTTATTGTACGCTTTCCCTCACTAGAGTAGAAACCCCAGGAGGCTAGGGTTTATTAAGTGCTCCATCGCCAGCACTCAGAACAATATTCAATAAAGAAAGTCACTATTCAATAAATACTTATCAGACAAATGAAAATAATTTTTCCATTCAAAGTCCTGCAAAGGCTTCCCACTTTATTCAATATAAACACTGGAGTGCTTGTAACGCATCTCCCTCCTTCCCACCCCAGCCACCACCTCCCTGTCCCCTCAAGTCTCGTTGTGCCAAACAACTCCCATTGCAGGTCCTTGACCCCTCCTCCCTTCTTTCTCCTGCTGCTGGGAAGCTCTTTTCACAGACATTTGCTCAGCTTTCCCCTTCACTTCCTTCAGGTCTCTGTTCAAATGATCCAGCATTAGAGCCTTCCCCGATCACCTGGCACAAACTGTCCCCTGCCCCGCACTTCCCATCCCTTGGCCAGCGTTCTCTCTCTCTACAGTAACACCCTGATCTTACATACTGCCTCTATACTGACTTGCTGCTTATTTCCCATCCCCAATCTGCCCCACTAGAATGCAGGCTTCATGTACGGAGCAACTTTGTTCTAATGGCTACTGTGTTCCAGACTGGCATGGAGTACTTGTTCAATAAATATTTGTTGAATGAATGAATGATTGAATACATGAATGAATAGTTTTGTATGGATTTCTTAATTATTAATCTTTACCATTGTATTTACTGCAAAAGTTTTTCCAAGTTTTGCATTTGACTTCTAATTTTTTTTGGTATTTTTATGTGGAGCAGTAATTAATTTTTATGGAGTTAACTGTCTTTCCCTTTGAAAATGCATTTGCCTGAAAAGACCTTCCTTTTCCAAACACCTGTTGAAGACACACCTATGTTTTTTTTCAAGTATTTTGTGGTTTTGTTCATTTGTTTGTTTTTCCTTTTTATTTTTTAATATATCTGATATTGATTGCCTATGTGAGATGTTAATCTAAGTAGATTATTTTCTAAAGAACAATTTTCTGTATACAGTGTATTGATTAGGATTATTCACTAATTCATCCAACACTTTATCTATCTCTACCCTTCTATGCATAGATGATTCTAGGTTATTTATTCTTCCCATGTGTAATTAGGATACTGTTTAAATCATTACAGTTTTATGGTGTGATTTATTATTGGATAGAGAATAATTGCTCATATTTCTTTATTCAGATTTTATTTGTGTTTTCTCTTAATTTTTAGGATAATTCTAGAACTATGTTAGCAAAGTTCTAAAGCAATATCATTAAGACTTTGATTTTAAATGTGTTTGGTATCATTATCACCTGGAGCAATGGAAAGCTCATCACAACATTCTAAGATATGTCATGATCATACTGACCCACTTGGTGAGGGTGTAGTCTGTATTTCTCCTCTGTAGAATTCCTATTTTTTTCCCCTCATAATTAGTAAATATTTGAGGATTGATGCATTGACACTACAAAAGAATTGTTTCTCCTCAATCTTTTATTCAATAATTATCACATCATTGGGGGATCTTGCCTGCAGCAATTCTTACTGTGGTGGTCTAATGGTGATTTCCCTCCTTCCTTCTGCATTTATTGATTGGAATTCTTCAGTGAGGAGGTTTTCCCTTCTGCCATCTTTAATTATTCAACTACTTATTTATGACAGTAAGGACCTGTGGATATGCATTTTACTGTATGAATTACAATCCAAAACTGTTGTTATTTATGCTGGTGGCTCCTTAGGTTGGCTCACCCTTCTGACAGTCCCAGCCTTTCAGCAATTCCTTGCTCTCTGATGCCACAGGATCGCCAAGTGCATGTTGTATGTTTCATGACCTAGCCCTGGAATCAACCATTTTTCCAAAAAAAGATGTGACTAATTCTTAATTGTTTGACATTTGTTAAATAGTTTGCAGATTGTGTATTTAACTTTTTCTCTACCTGCAACCATTTTTAGTCTACAGGAAGGTTGATTATCCCCCCCATGACAAAGATAAGTACAGTAGTTTAGGAATCAGAGAGAATGCCAATTTTCATATTGCCTATTTTTTTGGTTTTTTAAATTGATAACTTTGGTAAAATCAAATATGGTGCTTAGAGATTCCTTGTAAATACCAATGACCTCAGCTT
>NW_007728902.1:217787-218579 GCF_000696425.1 Galeopterus variegatus
ACAATAAAATAAGTGACTTGGGGGAAAATCTTAAAATAGACATTTAACTTAGAATAAGGTCCATAGGTCATGCAAGCATTGCAGCTCTATTTTGTGCGCACGTGAGTCTCTCAAACCTGTTAAGAACTATGCTATATACAGTGAGTGCAATCCTGTAATTCTCCAAAGGCAGGCTCATTTTCCCGGTGACTTTTGATGTGAAGTGATATTATTAAGATCACTACAGAAAACAATAACAACAACAACAGCAAAAACGCTATGTTTGTATCCAGACACAGATGCATAACATGGAGTGATTTTACCTTCAACCTTCTCAGGTTGATGAGCTCAGTTTTACTAACTACCGTCATCTTTCAGATGGTCATACCAAATCCAAACTAGAAGTTTTAGCTCAGTGGCAAACAAGACCCAAAGTTCTTGGGGTTTTTTTGTTGGTTTGTTTTTTTAATTTAACGTACCATTTTCATGAGCTTTCAGTAGTATTGGACGGATGTCTTCTATCTTGCTGTAATGTCACTTTCATGCATATGGCATTTTATTTTAGATATCATGCTAATTCCATTCAGATAATAAACTATAACAATCTAGTATAAACTGGTAAAAGTGTGATAGGACTAGCAAGGGTTGGGAAATGCTGGGAGTATTTCTTTAGAGTAAATGATATACTACTCAATAAAGTGTATATCTTCTGGAACATTCATAAACTTTCAGCTGAACCTCACATTTATGTGGCTAAAAGGAGAAAAGGACACTAAGTGATGAAATTTTAAGAGTCCACTTCAGGCCATTTAG
>NW_007728902.1:218880-222669 GCF_000696425.1 Galeopterus variegatus
GCTAAAAGGAGAAAAGGACACTAAGTGATGAAATTTTAAGAGTCCACTTCAGGCCATTTAGCCAAATAAGAGAAGTCTAATCCTAAAACAAAATAAGGTCACGACTAGTAGCTTTAACAATTTGCACATATTCTTAATGATTTATTTGGTGCAAGATAGAAGTATCTAAAACGTTATGACTTTCATTTTTATAATAGGCAGAATAATGATCCCCAAAGATGCCCTCCTCCTAATTCCCAGAGCCTCTGACTACTTTATGTTACATGGCCAAGAGGAATTAAAATAGCAGGTGGAATTAAGGGGTAAATCAGCTGAACTCAAAACAAGGATATTTTCCTGGATTATCCAGGTAGGCCCAACGTAATCACAAAGGTCCTTTACTGTGGAAGAGGAAGGGAAGAGAGGAGGTCAGAGAGAGAGACTTGAAGATACTGTGCTGCTGGCTTTAAAGATGGATAGACAGAACACAAGCCCAGGAATGCCAGCAGTTCCAAAAGCTGGAAAAGGCAAGGAAACAGATTCTGCCCCTGTGCTTCAGAAGGAACACAGCTCTACCAACACCTCGAATTTATTCCAGTGAGACCCATTTTTGACTTCTGGCCTCCAGAAATGTAAGACAATATATTCATGGTAATTTATTATGGTAGCAATGGGTAATAAATACAGTTCTAAACAAATTCTCACCTACAATACAAACAAGCTATGCATAGGTCATGATTATGAAAGGAGTTCAGGGATTAGTGAAATAAATGATATTTGAGAAACTGAGACGGTGTGGTATCCAAAGAAGGAAAGAATACACTCCAAAGTTTTGAAAGTAGAACTTCTAAAAGTTTCATGAGAAGTTTTCATTACTCCACAACATAAAGTTTCGAAAGGAAATATAACTTTAGAAGGTTGGAAAGTTCTCAAAAGATGTAATTATGACTGTATAATCCTATAGATTGAATTGTATGAAGCTACAGAAGGCATGCTTATCAAATATGTAGATGGCATGAAGCCTGGCAAGAGAATGAATACATTGTATGTCAGAACCAGAATTGAAACAACAAAAAAAATCTTGTCAGTCTGTAGCAATGGGATGAATCTCTAAAAAGATAGAAGTTAACAGGGATTAACATAAGATCCTACACTTGGGTCCAAAAACCCAACTGCCCAAATGCAGATGGAAGTGACGGAGCATAGCAGCATGTGATAAAATGACTGTTGAGTTTTAATAAACCAAAAAGTTAAAGGGACATGATAATGGAATAATAAAAGTGCTAAGCATTTCAAAAGGGCTTTTTCTACCATTGTCTGCTGGTCTGATCCTACAAGGCAATTGACTAGTTTTGGATCTGTTATAGGAAAGGGGTCAGTAAAGCAAACATTCATGACACTAAGTAATAAAACGTAGTTGGAGACATGGGGGTGTTTACTCTGAAGAGGACGCAACTCCAAATCACAGGTGAAGAGAGGAAAGATACTTCTTTCCAAATATTTTGAGGACTTATGAGTCAAAGGGGTTTGGTTTATTATAATTGGGCTAAAGAGTAGAACTAGGATTAGTGAGTAGAAGCCACAGAAATATAGATTCCAATTAAATATAAAGGATAAGTTACAGTCAAAATTGTCTAAAATTCAAATGGGCTGTTTGAAGAGATATTCAAACACAAAGTAAACCACCACTTGGTAGAAAATGCTATAAAATTCATTCAAACAGTGAAAGAAAATGTAAGTCGGATTACCTTACAGCGTCTAAAGCTGTCTAAGGATTATGTTGACACATAATTACTATATCAGACTTGTTTTAATTCATTCTTTTCAGGGGCAAGACTAATTTGGGGGGTAGTATGTCTATACCTTGACAATAACAAACTATATTATATTAAGCTCCTGGTTGATACAACATGAAAATACTTCCTAGAAAAGCATAGAAAAGATTAAAGTTTCAAGGAACTTCGAAAGACTTGCTGTCATGTTGTGGCTCTTAATGTTGTTGGCACTGACTATAAAAATGAGACATAGAAGCTAGGTCCTCAGAAGAACTGATTGAAACCTCACTGTTGAATAATAGAGGAAAATAAGCTAAGTGGTAAATATTCTCTGCTCATATTGTAAGAGTGAATAATTCTCTCAGACGTGCCAAATTAAATCCCTGCCTCTGCCCCTTCTGTCCAACTACGGAAGAAGTTACAGCCCTTAGTAGAAGTGGACTTTCAGTCGCGGGTGCTCACAGAGCCACCCAGGCTTTCAAAGTATTTTCAAACTCACGCTGCCTGGGAAAGATTTTGCTGACATCCTGAGATCCACAAATCTTCTTCCACCTTTCAGATGTCCTGTGAGCTCCTCTCAAAGTGACCATGTCCATCTCCCTCTTTCTCTCCACCAGTTTCATTCTCCTGCTCTTCACCTAAACTGCTAAAAATCTCTTATATCCCAGGATGGTACATTAAGCCATCTTTATTCCACAATCAAAAGAAAAAAAGAGAGAGAGAGAGAGAGAGAAAGGATTAAAGGAAGGAAAGAAGGGAGGCTTTCAGTTTTGATTCAACATCTCCCTGGAAAAGGCTGAGTTAAGTTATCTCTAAGAGTGCTGGCAACAACTTTCGAGATTCAGTAAACAGAACTGTATTTAGGAAAAGTGCAATTTAAGAAAGAACATAATTAGATGAAAGAAGAGAGAAATAATTTAAGAGATTAAATCTGTGAGTGAGTAAATCTTCTCTTTGCCACTGTGATGGTTAATTTCATATGTCATCTTGGGTAGGACATGGGAACCAGTTTTTGGTCAAATACTTGCCTAGATATTGCTTATGAGGGTATTTTTCAATATGATGAACACTTAAAATCAGTAAACATCGAGTAAGTAAAACACATTATCCTCCATAACGTGAAGGGGCCTCATACAATCAGTGGAGGGCCTTAGGAGGTGCCCGAGGAAGGAAGAACTCTGCCTCCAGACTAGACTGTCTTTGGGCTTGAGTTGCAACCCCAGCTCCTCCCTGGGTCTGCAGCCTGCTGGCTTGCCCAACAGATCTAGAACTTGCCAGCCCCTATGATCACATGAGCCAATTCCTCAAAGTACATCAGTCTCTATTTCTATCCCTGTACCTATCCCTACGTCCTGCTTGTTCCATTTCTCTGGAGAACACTGACCAATACGGCTGTGAATTTCTCCAACTCTTGTCCTATTGATTCCACTGTCCTCGTCTGTGGCTATCCTTGAAATTTACCTTACTCTGGGATGAGGCCTAGTACACTGCCCTGAAACTTTCTGTATCGAGCCACTTTTACCTCTCTCTCTTCTCACTTCATAACGATGATTTGTGTACTGATATCAGGAAATCCACATTTTAGCACATTTGGAAAGAACATTAACTCATAATGTGATGAGATAGATTGATTTAGTGTATGACATTTTTACTGTTTGAAAAGTGTTCTTGTTTGAAAGCCCCCCAACACCTGTGGTAAAAATTAAAGGTGAAAATTATCCTGTACTTAGAAAATTCTAAATTCTTTTTGTTGGTTTGTTTTGACTGGTACGGGGATCGCAACCCTTGGCATGGTGCAGTCCATACCACGCTCAACCAGTGAGTGCACTGGCCATCCCTACATAGGATCCGAACCTGCGGCCTCGGCTCTGCCAGCGCCACACTCTCCTGAGTGAGCCATGGGGCTGGCTCAGAAAAATTTTAAGTTCTGCCTGTCTTTGCTGTTTCCCACCTATGTTGTCCCTGACTGATAACACCAAGAGCTGTATCCGGGTTATCTAGACAACCTAAGGAGGAAACCACCTTGTGAAAGTTT
>NW_007728902.1:223513-224835 GCF_000696425.1 Galeopterus variegatus
AAACCCCCTCCTCATGCCAGGAGGGTATGTATGTGTGTGACTATATGACAACTATAAGTGTGTGACTATATGATTTTCTGCCTGTGTGACTATGTGCCTTTAAAAATCCCTCTAAACTTCATCTCAGGGCTGCTTCCTTCCAAGACTCTCTTGGAGGAACAGTCGCCAGCTGGCCAATAAAAACCCCCTTTTAAATTCTCAGTTGGATGTTCTGGTTCCTTTTCCTGTGGCAGCCTCACAACAATAGATATGTATCTCTTCCTATCAAGAACTATCAATAAACTCCACAAAAGCCTTACCCAAGATTAATTGTAAAGATCATTTGAAATAACGTGTGTAAAACGGCTTTTCAGACAAATTCCTACCACATTTTTTCTTTGTTTTTCTGTCTTTCTTTATTCTCAAACTTACATATATGTCACCTACTTTATTGAAGAACTGTTCTAGAGTACAGAGTACAAATCAATTTGGTGAAATCCAGCACATATCACTGAGAATCTAATCTGAGAAAAGTGTTAGATGGTCTGTGGGAATCTTTATGCTGTAGAAGCTCACTGACTAGTAGAGTGGACACTCATGTAAATACTTCTATAACTCAGGGACAGGTGGATCTGGGAAAAAATATTTTAAGAGATTTATAAGCAATGGGTATGCTATGGGAGTATAAAGTAAAATAATTTAATGTTGACTAGAGAAATCAGAATGGATTTTTAACGGAGGTAGAAAATGTGTTGTTCTTTAAATGAATCCAAGGACATTCTAGGCAATTATAATAGTAACTGATATTCATTTATTCCCTCATATGTTTGGCTCCAGAGTACTTATAAGCACTTTTCCAGCATAATCTTATTTAACTCTGTAAGAAGTATACTATTAATAGCCCCATTTTATAAATGCAGAAACTGAGGCCTTGAAAGGTAAGTAAATGGCCCAAGATCATATATTTCAAGAGTGGTAGAGCTAATACATGAATGTGGAGACTAACTTCAAGGACAAGCTCTCAACTGTCATACAGCAATGCCTCTTAAATCAAGAATTAGTAGAACCAATGACTGGCAGTGGGAAAACGTGGCATGCATTTTTAATGTGACTGAGAAACAGAATATTAGACTTCTACCTAAGGCAACATGGCAGACCAGATGTTTAGAAATATACCTCCTGGTGCAATATACCTAAAATGCTAAGTCAAATGTTAAAAATAATTCAAATAAATTGTTGAGATGATAAAATATAATTAAAGGATTCCCTCGGAGGATAGCAATCATTAATCTGAAAAGTCAAGCAAACTCTGGAGACATTTAGTATTGGCCTTGGGGATACCT
>NW_007728902.1:225886-240980 GCF_000696425.1 Galeopterus variegatus
AAAAAAAAAAAGTCAACAGTAGGGATATATGCTTTTCAGCCTTAGCTTGGAATGGAATATGAAAAAAAAAAACACAAAAGCCTCTCCTGAGAACTCCTAATTATAGACATATACTCACTGGATAGTAAATAAAATTAAAACATCTTTGAAGTCTAGAAAACTCTAAAAGGTGGTAGAGAAAAAGTGATGTGATACTGTGAAAATACATATTTGGTCTTACTTGGTCTCCTGGCATAAAACTCATAAAATCCTTAGAATCTCCAAAGGGATAAGTGCTGTCTTTTTGTATGCTAAGGAGTTGACTGATGGCTGGCAGCCCCTAGGTAGCCTCAGGGTGCTGGTCAGAGGAAAGACCAAGGTGAGATTAGAGGGTTAGAATTTTCAGCCCCATCCCCCAACCTCCAGGGATGGGCTGAAGGTTAAGTTGATCAATGATTTAATCATGACTATGTAATGAAGGCTCAAGAATAACCTAAGTGGGGGGTGGTTAGGAGAGCTTTTTTTTTTGTCTTTTTTTTCCGTGTCTGGCAACGGATCACAACCCTCAGTGTTGCCCCCGTACCGGACCGNGGGAGCACCGCCGCGCTTCCCAAGCGGCGCACTATCCAGTGCGCCACCGGGCCGGCCCTAGGAGAGCTTTTGATGGGTTGAACACATGGAGGTTCCTGGAGGGTGGCTTGCCCAGGGAGGGCATGGAAGCTCCACATCCCTTCCCCCATACCTAGATGCATGTCTTTGTATTTTTTGTAATATCCTTTGTAATAAATGAATGAACATTAGTAGGAGAGTTTCCATGTGTTCTGTGAGCTGTTTAGCAAATCAACAAAACCCAAAGAGGACAAGGGTCATGGGAACCTTGATTTACAGGAGGTTGGTCAGAAGCACAGGTAAAATAACCTGGATCTCACATCTGGGATCTGAAACGAGGGCAGTTTGGGACTGAGCCCTCACCCCGTGGGATCTGTGCTATCTCCAGGTAGACAGTGTCAGAGGAATTGAATTGGGGGACACCTAGCTGGTGTCCACAGCAGAACTGCTTGCTTGCTTAGTGTGTGGGGAGAAGACCTCACACATGTGGTCACAGAAGTTTGTGCTGATGATTGTCACTGAATGTTAGTATAGGAAAGCACTTTGATTTTTTCCCTCTATATACACTGAAGTGGCTATGAGGCTGAGAAGCTGAATGAAGCTTTCAGCAATTTTAGGAGGCTTATCAATAATATGGGAACTCCAGCAAGCATCCCAGACTTTGAATTAAGAAATTTAAAGGGCTAATCTTTAGCAATAATGATTAAATGAAATAAGGTTAGCCTTCAAAATGAACAAAATGCAATCCAAAGTAGCTCAGTGCCAGACTACATGAGGTGATCTGCTTTCATCCTGACACCTGAGATAATAAAAACATATCCCTCTGAAAAGCAATTATATTTTCAAGAGCTTCAATTTAACTCTTTAATTTTTCATTGTAATGTTTGACTTTCCATGAAAAAAAGTTACCATGCATGTAAGAAAATAATCTAAGTGATTAATTTTCAGAAATAATTCAGGCCCAGCCCAAAAGTTGTCTGACTGGTCCAGCCATTCCTGGGCTGGGGGTGGGGGGGGTGGCTGAATAGATAAAGTTCTCCTTGACCTCTGGAATGAGTTACCAAACCTTAATTGTTTACTTCAAATGGATAAAGTTCTCCTTGAGATGTTAATGAGTTAATAGTCCTTTATTGTCCTCTTCATTTCCTAAAGTTTCTCCTTTCACAGGGTTTCCAGGGGCATTTTGCAGGCTTGTCCTGAGCCCTCAGACAAAGAAATTTCCTACAAGGGGGTAGTAAATCGGGGTACTCTTAGACATCATCCAGGAAGATTGTGCACCCTGTGGTACTCTCAACCAGTGAGGAGGCAGGGGCAGGGACCTGTGCACCAGGAAATAAGTTACTTGCTATAGCTCTTTTCTGTGTGCCTGCCCGTCAGACACCCAAACCTTGCAAGGCCATAATTAAAGTCTCGCTTTGCTGTACCTCGTGTCTCTGTGTCCATTCTTTGGCCTTGAATGGGTGAGGGCGTTTCTCACAATGCATTTTATGAGACAAAACAATCAAAAACTGAAAGAAAAAGTAGACAAGACAATAAAATCTCAGATCAACTGTCACATTGGAATTATTGGATATAGACTTTAATATAATGGTATTACATATTCCAGAAAATGGATAAAAAAATTAGTAGACAATTATCTCTATAAAAAAGGATTAAAATGAAAATTCTAGAAGAGAAAAATACAACTATTCCAAGTAAGAAACTGGTAGACATATTAAGAGCAGAACAGTCTAAATTAAACAGAAGATTAGTAAACTGTATGACAGGGCAGTAGAAAATATGCAGACTGAAGAACAGAGGAAAAATGGACAGGAAAAGCAAGCTAAATGAAAACAGCCAAACAAAAAGAACCACAAAGCCATCATAAGAGATATGTGGGAATGTGGTGAAAAGGTCTCCAAATTTGGAGTCCCAGAAGCACAGTAGGAAAATGTTGCTGTTTTTGAAGTGATATTGACCAAGAATTTTCCAAAACTGATTAAAGATATCAAACCATAGGTTCAAATAGCATTTACAAAGACCAAAGTATAAGAGAAATAAAACAACAAAAATAGAAACAAAGCATACCAAGGCATATCATTGTAAAATTCATTGAAATCAAAGAAAATGAAGAAAAACTTAAGAGGAACCAGAGGGAGGAAAACATATTACTTGCAATAATTAAATACTTTTATTAACTTAAAGGACACAAAAAGAAAACTGATTTTTTATTAAAATGATAGAAACCAAAAGACAGTGAAATGGCACCTTCAAAGAGCTCACAGAAAATAACTGCCAACCTTGAATTCTACCCTGAGCAAAACATTCTTCAAAGACGACTTAGAAGTCTATACCAGCAAAAATATTCTATGAAAGTGAAGGCAAATAAATACATTTCAGGCAAAGAATTTATCATCAGCAGACACACTAAAAACAAAAACAAAAGCAAAAACACACAAATAAAAGAGAGTTCCAAAAAAAAAAAAAAAAAAAAAAAAAATCCCCAATGGAAGAAAAGAAAATGAAAAAGAAATAAAGAACAAATAAAAGAATAAATATATGCACAAATCTTAATGACTATTAACTATAAACACCAAAAACAATTATATTATGTAGAGATTTAAATACATGTACAATTAAAACATAGAATTAAAATAGTCCAAATAGTGGAAAGAAGATATGTGGCTTAAAGTCTTTACATTGTACTGAAAACGGTTAAAGCATTCATTAGAGTTAAAGTCTAATGCATCCAAGATGCATGTTGGAATTTCTAGGTTAGTTATCAAATGAAAAGTAAAAGGATGTGCAACTAATAAGCTAACAGGAGGCAGAATAGGGTCATTTTAGCAATTACTTGATGAATACAATAAAAGGAAGCAACAGAGAAGTAATGTTACATAGTACAGGGGAGACTCTAGAAATTAAATAGTAAAATGATACAAGAAAATCCAAATATATTAGTAATTAAAATAAAATAGAAACAGACAAAATATATTGATTCAAAAACCAAGAGTGTAAATAGATAAAAAATGAAAACCAAATGATATGTTGCTTATGTGAAATGTGTTACGGGTGGAGTGAAATTAAAAAGACATAAAGGGATTCACCATGAATTCACTGACAAAAAGAAAGTCAGTGTAGCTACTAACATCAGACAAAGTAGACTTTAAGGCAAGAAGCATTATGAGAAATAAAGATGGATGGATATTCATAAAGATATAAGAGGAAGTCTATCAGAAAGATAAAGTAATTCTAAATGTATATGAACCTAAGAACATAGTTTCAATATATTTGAAGTGAAAATTGACTGAACTAAATGAAAACTAACATTGACTTTGTAAAACAGTAACAATGATGTCTAGTTAGTGAGGTTAAAAAAAGTAAGCCCTAATTAAAATCCAACCTAGAAAGAAATGACTAGTTTCAGTGTTCTAAAGTTCTTGTGTGGTTTGGTGGGGACAGTAAATATATTGATAATTTTACACTTTAATGAGTTAATAGTCAAGTTAAAAATTCTAGAGCAACTTCTGGAAGAATAGACTAAATTGAGCATAATGTCCAAAATAAGAGAGGAGTAAGATAGAAAGAAAGGGGAAGGAACCTCAGTCAATCTAAAAATATGAAGTGAAAGAATAAAGTAGAAAAGGGGTGGGACGGGAGAGTCCTCATGTTCATTAGGATAAAAAACCACATTAGCAAAACAGAAGATAAGTGCTGGCGAGAATGCAAAGAAATTGGAGCCCTGTGGTAGGATTGTAAAATGGTGCACCTGTTATGAAAAACAGTATAGGTGTTCCTCAAAAAATTAAAAATAGAACTAGTATATAATCCAGCAATCCCACTTCGGGATATATAGTCAGAAGAATTGAAAGCAGGGGCTGGAAGAGGTATTTGTACCCCCGTGTTCACAGCAGCACTATTCACGTCAGCCAAGACATGAAAACAATTCAAACGTCCATTGACAGATGAATGGAAAAGCACAATGTGGCATATAAACGTGATGGGATATTACTCAGCCTTAAAAAGGAAGGAAATCCTCTCACATGCTAGAACATGCGTGAACCTTGAGGACATTATGCTAAGTGAAATAAGCTAGTCACAAAAAGAAAAATGTGGCATACTTTTCCTTATATTTTGTATGTAGTGAGATTTACAGAGATACAAGGTAGAATGGCGGTTACCAGGGGCTAGGAGAGAGGGAAAGAGGAGTTGTTTGCTAGTGGGCATAGAATTTGAGTTTTGCAAGATGAAAAAATTCTGGAGATTTGTTTTACAAACATGAGCGTATACTTAATACTACTGATTTGTAGATTTAAAATGGCTAAGAGAGTAAATTTTATGTTGTGGGCATAGAATTTGAGTTTTGCAAGATGAAAAAATTCTGGAGATTTGTTTTACAAACATGAACGTATACTTAATACTACTGATTTGTAGATTTAAAATGGCTAAGAGAGTAAATTTTATGTTGTTTTTTTACCACATTTTTAAAAAGGGAGAGAATAGAAGTATAAAATAAGTTGAAAGAAATGCATCCAAATATATTAGTAATCATAATTATTATAAATAAACCACATTTTCAAGTTCAAAGCAAAAATTATAGGCTAAATTAAAATTACTCTTGATAAAAGAAAAAAAAAATCCTGGTATTTACTCTTTAAAAAGAAATGCAGGTAGAACATAAGGATACCAAAAGATTAAAAGTAAAGGGATAAAAAAAAAATTATAGGCCAGGTATGTACTAACCATAAGTAGTATGGGTTTAATGATACAAAGACAAAGTAGAATTACTAAAATGACAAAAATCATTACTAAAAATAAAAAGAATTATTACATATTGTTAAACACTATATTTTTAAGACTCGCAATTCCCAAACTATATGCATACGATAGCGTAGCTTTAAAACATATAAAACAAAATCTTGGCAAAAATAAAAAGAAAACTTGACAAACCTACCATTATAGAGGAAGACTTTAACACATCTTTCACAGTGATTATCAAGCACACAAATATATTGTTATGGATACAAAAAGTTTGAACAGCACAATTAACAAACTTGATCTAGCTGACATACACAGAGAACTATATTTTCCAAAATATTAATTCTTTTCAAGAACAGATGCTAACATTTACCAAAATTGACTATGTGCTTGTCTTATAAAGCAAGCCTCAGTAAGTACCAAAGGATAAGTATTATACGGAATTTCAAAAATTATAGTTATAATGAAATTATTTTAGAAATCAATAACTCAAAGAGTTAGAAAAGCCCATGCATTTAGAGAGTTAAAATACCTCTCAGATATCTATGGAGCAAAGAAAAAATCACAAAAGCATTTTGAAAGTACTTAATTCTAAATAATAATGAAAATATAATATCAAAACTCTGGGAATCAGATTAAATAACATTTAGAAAAATATATATAGTCATAAATGATTATATTAAAAAAAAAGAAAAAAATGATGAGAGATAATGAACCTACTGAGGAATAACCTTTTAACGCCAAACCTAGTGGCTGAATACAGCAAACATTTATTATTTTATAGCTTCTGTAGCTCAGGAATTTAGAATGGCTTGGCTTGGTGGTTCTGGCTCAGACTGTCTCATAAGATAGTAGTCAAGATCCTGATGAGGGCTCCGAGTCACCCAAAAGTTTGACTGGGATTGAAGGATTTGCCCCCAAGATGGTTCATTCATGTGGTCATTGGCTGGAGGCCTCAGTTCCCTTCTACGTGAGCCTGTCCTAGGGTGACCAACCATCCCAGTTTGCCCAGAGTTAAAAGTTTTTTAGGATGCAAGACTTTCAGCACTAACACCAAGAAACTCTCAGACAAACCAGAATAGTTGGTCACCCAAGCCTCTTCACAGGGCTGTAAAACAGAGCATGAAGGCCACAGAGCCCTTTACAACCTGGTCTCAGAAGTCACACAACATCCTTCTGCCATAATCTATTCATTAGAAGCAGTTAAATAAGTCAGGCCCAAAATCAAGGGGAGGCTCCCTCTTTTGAAGGGAAAAGTGTCAAAGAAAGAATTTGTGGGCATATTTAAAAATTGCCACAAGTTGCATCCAACTGAAGAAGGTAGAAAAATTCAAAACAGTAAACATAAAATAAGTAGAAGAAAGGAGTTAATAAAAATGAATGGAAATTAATAAAACAGAGCAAAGCTATTACAGGATAGATCATAAGAAAGGCAAAAGAAAGAAATCTTAAACAAATGGAGAAACATACTGTGGAAAATTCAACATAGTAAAAGATCCCAGTTCTCTGTAAATTAGTTTACAGATTAATATAATTTTAACCAAAATATCAGCAAAAAATGTTATATTGTATATGCAGCTAATTTTAAACTTTATGTGGAAAAGGCAATGGAAGGAGAATAGAATAAATTTGAAGGAAGTACATACCCAATTTTAAGAATTGCTATAAAGCTACACTAATCAAGACAGTGTGGAATTGATAAAGGAATAGGCACACAGATCAGTGGAAAAAAATGATTTCCAGAAATAGACCCATACAGGTATGGCCAAATGATTTTTTAACAAGAGTGCAGGGGTAAACACTAATCAAGACAGTGTGGAATTGATAAAGGAATAGGCACACAGATCAGTGGAAAAAAATAATTTCCAGAAATAGACCCATACAGGTATGGCCAAATGATTTTTTAACAAGAGTGCAGGGGTACTTCAAGGGAGAAAAACTAGTCTTTTCAATGCTAGTGTTGAAATAATTGTGTACTCCTTTGTAAAAATATGAACCTTGACCTAGACCTCATACCTTATACAAAAATCAACTCAAAATGAATTATGGATCTAAGTGTAAAAGAAAACTAAATAACTTTTAGAAGAAAACATATGAAAAAATGTTATGACCTGGGATTAGGCAACAATTTCTCAGACATGACACAAAAAGAATGATTCATAAAGGAAAATGATGTTTAATTATTAGACTTCATCAAAATGTTTGCTTTGTGAATGATATTAAGAAATTAAAAACTAGAGACTTGGAGAAAATGTTAGCAAATCACAAATCATGTATCTAACAAAGACTTGTATCCAAAATATATAAAGCTCTCTCAAAGCTTAAAAATAAGAAAGTAATCAAATTAAAAGTAAGCAAGGTTCTTGAACAGACATTTTATCAGAGAGGATATGAGGATAGTAAATGAGCACATCAGCCATTAGGGAAACTCAAATTAAGACCGCTATAAGATGCCACCACACACCTGTTAGTATGGCTAAAGTAAAAACTCCTGACAGTATCAAGTGCTGATGAGTATGTGGAGCAACTGGAACTCTCAGTTGCTGGTAGGTGTGGAAAATGGTATGACACTCTGGGGAAGATAAACATACATTTACCAGATGATGTAGCAATCCCACTCCTGGATATTTAACCTAGAGCAATGAATGCTTATGTTCACACAAAAACCTGCACATGAATATTTACACCAACTTTATTTACAATTATCAAGAACTAAAAAAATTTCCCAAATGTTCCTCGGTGGGCGAATGGTTAAACAAATTGTGGTACATAAATACCATGAAATAGTGCTCAACAATAAAAAGAGTTATTGACACACACAATGACGCAAATGAATCTCAAGTGCATTATGCTGAGCGAAGAAAGCTCTCCTCAAAAGATTGCGTACTGTATGATCACACTTGTATGACATTCTTAGAAGATAAAACTATGGTGAAGGAGAAGAGATCAGTGGTTGCTTTGGGATGGGGTAATGGGTGGATGTGACTACACAGGAAAGGCAAGAGAGATTTGGGGATTATGAAACTGTCCTGTATCTTGATAGTGGTGGTGGTCATGCAAATCTATCCATGTGTTAATAATTCATAGACCTGTACAGTAGAAAAAAGGGTCAATTTCACTGAATGTTAATTTTAAAAATAATATAAAAAAATAAAGCAAGGCACAAATTAATTTTACAAGACAAATTAAACAAACTGATCAAAAAATAAGAAAGCAATTACAAGTACAAAAAATAACAAAAATAATGGTAAAAGGAACATAATTAGAGATGTTGCAGAGATTTAAACTCTAGCAAGAGAATATTGTGACCATCTTTCCACCAACACATTTGAGAACTTCAATGAAATGGGTACTTTTTAAGAAAAATATATGCAACCTAAAACTAACTAAAAATCTTCTAAAAAAAAAGCAGATCCATAGTTTAAAATAATCCCACAAAGAAAGCATCAGGCCCAGAGGTATAGGTAAATTTTCTCAAATAACCAGGCAACAAATAATTCCAATTTTCCTAAAATTTTATCAGTGATAATAAAAGAAAAAATACTTCCCAAATAATTTTGTGAGTTTATTATAAACTTGATACCAAAGCTGGGAAGAACATATGAGAAAGGAAGGTTGAAGTTCAATGTCACTTATGAACATAAATCCGAACAAACTAAATCTTATTATGTGTGAATATGTACAGTATGCATTATAATTAAGTTGAGTTGATTTTAGGAATGCAAGAAGGGCTCAACATTTAAAAATTATTAATATAGTTTACCACATTAACAAATTAAAGAAAAAACATATAATTATCCCATTAGACAATAAAAAATACTTGATAGCTTAAGCATCTGTTCCTAAGAAAATATACTGACTAGAGGACGGAGGTGAATAACCCTTAAGATAAAAGGCATGTACAAAAATATATATAATAAATATCCTATTTAATGGGGAAATATCAAAATCATTTTTAAAGTTCATTTTTAATTCAAAATATTTAAAGATCACAAAGTTTCAGTATTATATCTTTTATTTAATATTGTAATAAAAATCCTAGCCAGCTCAAAAAGACAAGCAAAAAAAAGTTATGAGTTGATAGAAGTGAACTGTCTGTACAGCAGGAATGATCAGAAAGAAAGCACAATTTCAAAGGGCAGCTCAGGAGGGAGTCCATCCTCATCCCAAACCATTCTATGGATTCAGTGCAATTCCGATTTAAAATTACTTACAGGTTTTTCTTTTTATTTTGTTTTATTTCGTTTTGTAACTCAGCCTGATGCTAAAATTTACGTGGACCAGGATTGTACCCAGAGTAACCACGGCCTCTCTAAAGAGAAGGCGAGGCTTTGGAGAGCTGCCTTCTGAACTCCAAGAGGTTATTTGTATGTGCAGTGTACAAAAGGGGGGAATTGGGGCAGAGATGGGGGTCAGTAAAAGAAGCTGAGATGGCCTGCAAACACGACGTGTGCCTTCTTGAAGAAATGAGCATCACAGGGGTGAAATCCCGCGAGTGTCCCTGAAAGACAGTCCATACTTGCATGTAAAAGTCAGAATTTAAAAACCTTTAGGAAAAACCACAAGAGAACTTCTTAAAGACCTTCATCATACAGGGAAATATTTCTTCAAGAAGAAACTAACTTTGAAACCATCAAAGATAAATACTGATAAATTTTACCACAATAAATAACTGATATTTATCAGAAGACTTAAGAGTGGAATGGCATGCTACAAACAGGACAATTTTTGTAACACATGTAATTGATACATTTAAATAACTATAGATAAAGCATATGTACAATATTCATATATTTTATATAAGTATAGATAAAGCATATTTTCAGGGATACTATAAAACAAACTTACTGAACCATCTATGTTTGACTTGATGGCTGAGGCTTACCAAAATACCTAGAGGTCAAGTTCATGGACTTTAGACACTGATTTAGTAGTTCACTTTAAAAAAAAAAATGCAAAATGCTGACTTAGAATAATAAAGTCTTATAGATTACAAAAACAACAAAAAGTAAGTAACTTAAAACCTCCCCCTTTGTCTCTTGAAGTAACAATATCTTTTCACTGGAAAATAGCTTCTTTAGCCCACTTTTTCTGAACTAACAGCTTTAAATAGACAGAAATATCTGAATATCCTGGATCCTCTTTTAGAGAAACATTGTTTTGTTACTTACCTGTCTGTAAAAGAAATTCCTTAACACCAAAAGCCAGAAGGAAAGTGTAATAAGAACACTCCCTTTATCAAAAACAATGAAAATTATAAAGTACTAATAGTAGATATAAAAATGTTCAAAATTTACAATATGAAAACTTATAAAGTCTACAGAGCAATTTAAGTAATGGAAATGTCCGTGTTGCTGAATGCTTTTGAATACAAATATTTTAAACTTCCTAAAAATAACCTATAAATTTAATTTAACTCCAATAGAAAATCCCAGCAGGATCTGAAAATAAAATGTGACAGCTTCTTCTAATACCCTCTAAGGAGATACCACTTGTGAATAGATAAAGCAGTTGTAAAATGAGCCATTTCTTCACCTTTTCTCTGTAAACAAAGATCTGTTTTGTCTAATTCAGCATTGTTAGTCATATCTTTGACATTCAGTACATCCTCATTTATGTTAGGTGACTTGATATGCCAAAAGCTGGGAGAGAACTATTAAAAATATTCACCTGCACTTGGGTTTCTGTCAGTTCTTCCTGGTATATCTCACAGATCTTGCTTTATGCACTTTGGCTCTGTGTTACTAAGCCCCTAAAGACTGAGTTAAACTTTCATTGTGAATTCTATCTATCTTTTTATAAATGAAACTTTGTGAGTCCCATTTAACATTCCCTTGTGCCGCTGGGATGAAATCCTTCAATACACTCTCCATTATATTTTGTAGTTATTTTTAAACAAAATTTCTAATCCAGATTTATTTGTCAACTTGTTCTCTCCTTTCAAGTGTTTCTTTTTCAGGTTTGAACAGACTAGAACATGTTTAAATTCTTTAATACATTTCTCCAACATCTTCATCAGTAGATCTCTTCAGTTCTGCACTACCTATTTGTAAATTTTGACTTTTTAATTCTTGAAGACAGACTTTTGTTTAACTTTTCCAATTACATCAGACAAAAGTGTAATGGACTTTTTTTTTCTTTAATAAGGGTTGATCTCTATATTTTTTATTTCTAATTTACTGATAAACAGTTTATTCACCAGCAGACTGTTTTTGTTGTTATTGTTGTTGTTAGTGTTAGAAAGAACAAATTCTTAGATATATTTATTAATTTTACTTCTCTTATGCTTTTTATTTACTTGTTTTGGCCTTTATCCTTTATTAAATCTTTCCTTTTATTTAACTTTGAGATAATTTACTATTGTTTCTTAAGATTTTCAGTAGACATTTAATTTCTTTAATTTCCTTTTTATTATTATTATTTATTTTTATTTAGACATATTTATGGGGTACAGAGTTGGCTATCAGTATTTGTGCACAGTATGTGATAATAAAATCAATATTATTTGCATGTTCATTACTACAAATAGTAATTACATTTTGTGTTCCTTACCCAGTTACTCTCTATCCACTCCCCCTTCCCCTTTCTCACCTCTAGTAACTATAGGTCTGTTCTCTCCTTCTGAAAGTTCAACGTTTTATCATGGTCTTTTCTTTATTATTATTATACTTTAAAATAAAGATACCTAAAATTTTCTGCTGTGGTAATTTCTTTCTTTCCTCTTCTTTCTTTTTAAAACAAAAAACAAACAAAAAACCCCAGAAATTTATTTTCCTATCAGTTCTGGAGGCTAGAAGTCCAGGACCATGGTGTCAGTAGGGTCGGTCTCTTCTTGGACCTCTCTCCCTGGCTTGCAGATGGCTGTCTCCTCCCCACGTCTTCATATGATCTTCCCTCTGCACCTCTGTGTCTTGATCTCTCTCTCTTTTTCTTTGCAAGGTGTAATATTTTTATTTGGTAAATGCCAATATCTTTCTTTCTTTTTTTGTTTTAATATAATTGATTGTACATATCTGTGGGGTACACATTTGAACATCATTACCTGTGCACAATATGTGATGCTCAAATCATGATAATTAGTGTATTCAGCATTACACAAGGTAATTATTTTTTGTGGCCCTTTACTAATTTTTCCTTAACCCCTTCTCTTCTTCCCCCTTTCCCACTTCTGGTGGCCTCAGTTCTGTTCTCTCCTTTTGAAAGTTCAAAGAATGATTGCAATTGTTGAATCATTCTTTCTTTTGTAAAAAAAAAAAATTATTCATTTTTTTTTTAGCTCTCACTTATGAGTAAAGACATGAGCAATTTCTTTCTGTGCCTGGCTTATTTCACTTAATATAATTTTCTCTAAGTTCATCCACATTGCTAGGAAGGAAAGAATTTCATTCGTTTTTATGGTAGAGTAATATTCTACTGTGTATGTATACCAGCTTTTCCTTATCCAGTTGTCTGTTGATAGACATTTAGGTTGGTTCCAACACTTGGCTATTGTAAGTAGAGCTATGATAAACATGGGGGTGCAGGTATGCCTTAGACATGATGATTTCCAGTCCTTTGGATATATACCCAGCATATATATTGCTGGATCATATGGTAATTCTATCTGTAGATGTTTGACGAATCGCCATTCTGTTTTCCATAATGGCTGCTCTAATTTACAGTCCCATCAACAGTGTGGGAACATTCCCCTTTCTCCACATCTTTGCCAATACTTGTTACTCTCTGTCTTTTTGATAATGGCCAGTCTACATGGGGTGAGACGATATCTCAATGTGGTTTTGATTTGCATTTCCCTAATGCTGAGTGATGTTGAGAATTTTTTCATGTGTCTGTTGGCCATTTGTGTATCTTCCTTTGGGAAATACCTATTCAGCTCCTTTGCACTTTTTTGATCGAGTTACTTGTTTATTTTACTGTTACCTTGTGTGAGTTCCTTGTATATTCTGGATATTAATCCCTTGTCAGAGGCATAGTTTGCAAGTATTTTCTCCCATTCTGTAGATTGTCTTTGAGCTCTGTTAATTATTTCTTTTGCTGTGTAGAAACTTTTTAGTTTGATATAATCCCACTTGTTTATTTTTTCTTTTGTTGCCTGTGCTTTGGGGGTCTTATTCATAAAGTCTTTGCCCGGTCCTACTACCTAAAGTGTTTCCCCTATGTTATTGTTTAGTAATTTTGTAGTTTCTGGTCTTATATTTAAGTCTTTAATCCATTTTGAGTTTATTTTGACAAGATCAGGCACATTCATGGTGGTATGGCCATAGACATTTTTGAGCTGATTTTGGTGTGTGGTTAGAAGTATAGGTCTATTTTCATTCTTCTACCTGTGGATGTCCAGTTTGCCCATTTATTGAAGAGGCAGTCTATTCCCCAATGTATGTTCTGTTGTCTTAGTCAAAAATCAGTTGCCTGTAAGTTTTGGGGTTGATTTCTGGTTTCTCTACTCTGTTCCATTGGTCTAAGTGTCTGTTTTTATGCCAGTACCATGCTCTTTGGGTTACTATAGCTTTTTTAGCATAATTTGGAGACAAGTAATGTTATGCCTTCAGCTTTATATTTTTTGCTGAGTATTGCTTCGGCTATTCAGGGTCTTTTGTTGTTGCATATGAATTTTAGGATTTTTTTTCTATTTCTGTGAAGAATGCCATTGGTATTTTGATGGGGATTGCATTGAATCTGTAGATCACTTTGGATAGTATGGACATTTTCACAATTTTATTTCTTACAGCCCAAGAGCATGGAATGTCTTTCTGTCTTTTTGTGTCCTCTTTAATTTCTTTCAGCAGTGATTTGTAGTTCTCAGCATAGAGATCTTTCACCTCCTCAATTAAATTTATTCCTAGGTATTTTATTTTGGGGGGGTGTCTATTGTAAATGGACTTGTTTTCTTGATTGCTTTTTCTGTTAGTTCATTATTGGAGTATAAAAAATGCTACTGATTTTTGTGTGGTGATTTTCTATCCTGCAACTTTACTGAAATCACTTATCAGCTTTAATAGTCTTTTGGTGAGTCTTTAGGTTTTTCTCTATATAGAATCATTTCATATGCAAACAGGGACAGTTTGACTTTGTCTTTTCCAATCTGGATGCCCATTAATTCTTTCTTTTGCCTGAATGCTCTGGCTAGTAATTCCTATACTATGTCAAATAGGAGTGGTGAGAGTAAGCATCCTTGTCTTGTTCTTGTTCTTGTAAGGATGATAGTGGCAACGTTTTTGTCATATATAGCTTTTCTTGTGTTGAGATACTTTCCTTGTATACCTAATTTGCTGAGAGTCTTTATCATGAAGGGATATTGAATTTTGTCAAATGCTTTTTTTTTACATCTATTGAGAGAATCATATAGATGCTCTCCTTGATTTTATTGATATGGTATATCACATTTATTGACTTGCATATGTTGAACCATGTTTGCATCCCTGGGATGAATATCACTTGATTGTGGTGTACGGTTTTTTGGATATGTTGCTGTATTCTATTTGCTAATATCTCTTTGAGGATTTTTGTGTCTACAGTCAAGTTTTCTATTTCTTTTCAGTTCAGTCTTAGTACTTGTACGTGTCTAGAAATTTATACATTTCCTCCAGGTTTTCAAATTCATTGGAGTATAGTTGTTTATAATAGTTTCTAATGATTCCTTGTATTTCTGTGGTATCAGTTGTACTTTCTTTTCCATTTCTGATTTGTACTATTTGGGTCTTCTCTCTTCTTTTTCTAGTTAGTCTAGCTGAAGTTTTGTCTATTTTGGTTCATTTCATTGATCCTTTGT